>NC_058131.1:64757426-64831033 GCF_016433145.1 Gracilinanus agilis | reverse complement strand
TAGGTCTGGAGTTCAAATCTGGCCCCAGCAGACACTTTCCAGCTATATGACCCTGGGTAAGTCACTTAACCCCCAGAGCCTAGCCCTTACCGCTCTTCTGCCTTGGATCCAATACTTAGTATTGATTCTAAGACAGAAGGTAAAGGTTTAATTTTTTTTAATAAAATAAAATATTTTATTAAAAGAAAAAGAAATGGATCTAAACACTGGTGGAATGGGGAACCAGAGAACATACTTGGGGTCTTATTTCCCCCATCCCCTCTTAATTTCGGTGTCTTCCTTCTGTTCAATGTTTCCTATTTATCCCATCTGCAGTTCATTTTGTATATATTTGTTTGCATGTTGGCTCTCCCATTAGACTGTAAACCGTTTGAGGGCAGGGACTGTCTTTTGCCCCAGGGTTTAGTACAGTGCCTGGTACATAGCAGGTGCTTAATAAATGTTGATTGATGGGTTGATTCCTCACAAAGTCTTCTTTGGGTGGCAGGAAACATAGACTGAAGCCTCTATGTCAGGGCAACAATCACATAGCATTAATATGGTGCTTTAAGATTTGCCAAGAGGCAAATGACAACTATTGGAACTATCAAGAAATAAGGGAAATATATGAAGAGAAAAAAGAGAATAAGAATAATGAATACTATGGTTATATTTTAAAATAACAGCCACAAAGTCAACATATCTGAGCAAAACAAATCCAAAGGGAACTCAAAAGCAGAGGATGGTTATATTGGCTCACATAGAGGATTTACATATTTTAAACCAATTGTAAACAAGGCAGAGTTTATGGTTTTGCACATAATTTTTTATGCACTTGTTTAGTTAAAAGGTTTTTAGTGGTGGTGATGGTTATTAAGTATGTCATAAAAAAATTAAGGAAATATATAAAAGTTATATAGGAAAGAAAATTGCCAACGGCAACTTCTTTGGCAATCTGGCCTTAAACATTTTCTTGCTGTGTGACCCTGGGCAAATCACTTAACCCCCATTGCCTAGCTCTTCTGCCTTAGAACCAATATTTAGCATTGTTTCTAAGACAGTAGGTAAGGGTTTAAAAAAATTGCCAAGAGCTTAACATCTGCTCATTTGATCCTCACAACCAACTGGAAGATTGATGCTATTATTATCTCCATTTTATAGTTGAGGAAATTGAGACAGACAGAAGCTAAGGGACAAACAGAAATTAAATGTCTGCAGCTGGATTTGAACTCAGTTCTTCCTGCTCCAGATCCATGCCCCAGCACTAATGCCAAAGGTCTTCTCTCTCAGCTCATCCTATGCCCCAAACCCTCAACATCAGAAGTAGGACGGACAGGAGCCATACAAGGAAAAAGGCAGAGAACAAGATCTCCCTGTTTTGGTGAAACCTTTTTCTCTCCTCCTGCTTGTCTCTCCCTCCCATCATCCATCCATCTGTCCCTCCCTGGCTCCTCTACACCCTTCCCACTCCAATCCGACCCTCTCCATGCCATTTCAAGTCAGTCTCGTTCAATCCAACAAATATTAATCCGGTGGCTGGTGAATACAAGGCACTGTTCCCAGGCTTTAGAAATACAAAATTTAAAAACAAAAGCAGCTACTATTTAAAAACTAATGGTGGAGGAAGAGATAGGTTAACAATCAATTAATTACCTATATACAAGGCCATAGATTTATAGAGTTTAGTGCACAGAAAGAATCCTAGAAGTCATCTCATCCAGTTGATCTCATAGTTTACCAAGAAAAGGTCCAGAGAGTCCAAGGCAAAGTCTCATAGGAATCAGGAGGCTAAGGTCCAAGTCTCCACTCTAATGCTAATTAGCTGTGTGACTGTGGGCAAATCCCTTATCTTCAAAGAACCTCAGCTTCCATGTCTATAAAATGGGAGGGGAAAATTGCATTAGCTATCTCTGAGGTTGTTGCAGGAAAAAATGTTTTATGAATTTTACTTGGACATAAAAATTCATTGTTCAATAATGTCTGACTCTTTGTGACCCCATTTGGGGTTTTCTTGGCAGGAATACCAGAGGGATTTGCCTTTTTCTTCTCCAGCTCATGTTACAGATGAGGAAACTGAGGCAAACATGATGAAATGACTTGCCCAGGGTCACAAAACTAGTAAATGTTCAAAGCCAGATTTGAACTCAGAAAATGAGTCTTCCTGACTCTAGGCTGGAGTCCACTGTACCACCCAGATGGCCCTAGGGCAGTGATGGGCAAACTGGGACCCTTGGGCCAGATGTGGCCCCCTAAAATGTTCTATCCAGCTGCGCAACATTATTCCTAATCTGACAAATACAATGAGTAGGATACTACAATGAAACTTCGAAAGTGTTGCCTTAGAAACAGACTGACAGATGAGCATTTCCTTTCCTTTGGCCCCCTCTTTAAAAAGTTTGCCCACCACTGCCCTAGGGTCATAAAAATAAGAAGTATTAACTAGCAAAGTCATGAATTCCAGGCCCAATGTTCTCTCCTATACTCCTATGTATAAAGTATAAGGTGGCAAATTCCATAGAAGAATTCCAGACCAAATGCTGAAGGTCACGAGAGGGCATAAACATTTACTAAGCACCAACTCATCCATTCAAATCTCTTATTTTACAGAGAAAGAAACTGAGGAACAAAGAAGATAAGGATCCTGCCTAACTTCACACAGCTACTACGTGAAAGTCAGGATTTGAACCCAGGTCCTCTGATTCTTGAGTTTAAAAGTCTTCATTTAGGGTAGCTGGATGGCATCAGGGATAAAGTGAAATATCTGAAGTCAGGGAGATTTGAGTTCAAATCCTGAACAAGTCACTTAACCTCAGTTTCTTCATCTGTAAAAATGAGAATAAGAATAGCACCTGCCTCCCACTTGTTGTGAGGGTCAGAGGAGTCATTAATTTTTGAGTAACTAACACAATGCTGGGCACATGGTAAGCACTATGTAAATGTTAGTTATTATTACTATCACTTCCTCACTTGGTAAATAAAAGGACTGAAATAGATGATTTTGAAGGTCCTTTCTAGTTCCAACCTTCCATGATGAGAGAGAGGGGTTGGGGAGGCAAGTGTCATTATTAGTCTCATTTTGTAGAGGAACTGAGGCAACTGGGATTTGTGTTACTTACCTGAGTGCCTGGGGCTGGATTTGAACTCAGGTGTTTCTAGCTCTACCTACCCAGGTACATCAGTATGTAGACTCTCTGTGTCTCTGTCTGTCTGTCTGTCTGTCTCTGTCTCTGTCTCTCTGTGTCTGTCTCTGTCTCTCTGTCTGTCTCTGTCTCTGTATCTGTCTCTCTGTGTCTTTCGATGTCTCTCTGTCTGTCTGTCTGTCTGTCTGTCTGTCTGTCTCTCTCTCTCACACACACACACACACACACACACACACACACACACACACACACAGCAAGGAGCGCTCAGGAAATTACAAGCCCCGTCACTTAAGAGCCTGCGAAGGAGGTCAGGAAGCTGAGATTGTAACTGCACAGCCCTGATTACTGACCCAGAGAGGAGGCAACAATGGATGCCAAGGGTGGGGGAGGGTGCCCAAGTGATGAGCTCCCAGTCTCTAGTGGCTTTTCCTCTGGGTTTTGGTGACAAAGAAGTTGAGGCTGGTCCAATAAACCTAGTCCCAGACTGAGAAATAAGTTTATCCAACATGGACTAATGTACATCATTTCTAAGCTCCCTTCTTGCTCTAGCATCTTGTGTCCTATGTGCAAAGCCCTTTTCCAGTTCTAGAATGCCATAGATGAGACTCATGGCCTGTATGCACATGTACATTTTATACAGTGCCTACTATGTGCCAGGCTCTGTGCCAAGGGCTTTATAATTATGTTATTTCATGCTCACAACAGTCCTGGGAGGGGAGTGCTATATTATTATCCCCATTTTATAGATGAGGAAACTGTGTCAAACAGAAGTGAAGTGACTTGCCCAGGGTCACACAGCTAACAAGATTTAAACTTGATTATTTCCCAAGTCTACAACCAGCTCTCTAACCACTGTGCCCACAAAGCTGCCTTCAGCATGGTCATCAATGAGCATTATTTTTTTTTGTTTAAACCCTTTAACTTCTGTGTATTGTCTCATAGGTGGAAGAGTGGTAAGGGTGGGCAATGGGGGTCAAATGACTTGCCCAGGGTCACACAGCTGGGAAGTGTCTGAGGCCAGATTTGAACCTAGGACCTCCTGTCTGTAGGCCTGACTCTCAATCCACTGAGCTACCCAGCTGCCCCAATGGGCATTATTTTTGTTTGGTTTGGTTTTAAATTACACAATATCCCAATGGCTCCAGTGAGTGAATCATTCTTGGAGAGTCAAATCATAATCTGGGCATCCAAAAAAACTGCAAGTTTAAAATTCAATAGACACAGGAGCTAGAGTGATGGACTTAAAAGTCATAAAGACCTCAGTTCAAATCCTGCCTCAAACACTTACTAGCTATGTGATCTTGGGCAAGTCCCTTCTCCTCTCTGGGAAATAGGGATAATGATAGTAACCATGTCACAGGGCAATTGTGAGGACCAAATGAAAAGGGTTCCAATTTGACTTCAGATATTTTCTAGCTGGGCAAGTAAGTCAAAACCCCCATTGCATAGCTTTTACTGCTCTTCTGCCTTGGAACCAAAGGCTTAAAAATAAAACTCTATAATACAAGAAGGCAAACTTCAATAACAGCCTAGGACATCTGCAAACACATTGGAATGAGTGGCGAGTCTCGCATCCATGTGTCTACATGGCTGCGTATCTAAGTCTGGGGCTGGTCCTGTCTCCATGTACCCCACATCAATAGAGCGTGTGGTTGAGCAACACTAATGGATAAAGAGGCTCTGGTCAGCCAGAAGCAAGCAGGGCAGCTCTGCTCACACTCCCCGGGTTCAAGCCTCATTACACATCTGTAATTCATGGCTCAGAACCGATGCTCTGTGCACATGCAGGCAGGTTTCAGTCTGGAGAGACTTCTTAAGAAAAGCTTGTTAGCTCATGCTGTCACCCAGAATTTGATCTTTTTTTTCCCCTTACCCAGAGTATCTCCTGAGAACATCCAAATCTGACTTCTATCTAGGTCTCAGTGAAAAAAGGAGTTTTTAATTGCCCATACAAGTATCCAGGCTAATAAGAGCCAATCTCACACAAACTTCATTTAATCTATTGAAAAACGTGGATTCTCATACCCTGATCCAGTCATGGGAAACCTTTTAGAGAGACAGGTGATGTGAGAGATGTCCTCAGGTGAGGAGGAAGGAAGCCCAGCCCTGCATCCCTCTGGTTTTCTTGTAGCAAACTCTGGTGAAGTCTGGTGAGGCAATGACATGCATGCCCACAGAAAGAGCACTAAGTGTCCCCTCTGGCATGTGCGCCATAGGTTTGCCACCATGGCCCTAGCCCATAAGTAGTCAACATACCAACTCTTAACTCTCCAGTGGGATGTCATCTTTTCTAAGAACTGATATGTTCCTTCTTCCTAAGTTGTCCCCCACCCCAGAAGGAAGAGACTAGCAAGAACCCACCTTATGGTGAACTTAATCTTCCCAAGGAGTGCTCTAAGCAACTCTCTAAGGTTAAACATGGAAGAAAGGTACCAGCCTACCTTGGTAGAGGGAGCTTTAACTCTTAGGGATCAAAAAAATGGTGGTGTCCTTAAGAGCAATGGGGAAATTAAGAAGGGAGAGTTTGGGGTTGGGGGGATATAACGAGCTTCAGTTTGAGACTTATTGATTTCGAAATGTCTACAGGACTTCTAGTTCTAAATATACAATAGGCAGTTGGTAATGCAGGATCAGAGTTTCAGAGAGACAAAAGCTGGGGTACAGAGAACTGAGAATCCCTGGCACAGAGATGATAATTAAACCCATGAGAGCTAATCAGATCCACACTGATGTCTATAATTCATCTGAGGCCTCACAACACTGCAGTCGGTCAACACTGAAACAACTGAACAAGAAAACAACAACAACTCTGCAAGGGAGGAAGGGCTGATGTTAATATTTCTGAGCCTCAGTTTCCTCCTCTGCTAAATGGGGATAGCGTTTACTCTATCAAAATCCAATGACTATTATCCAATGAAATATGAGCTCTGTAAGAACAGAACCAAATGCATTTATATCTCTGTATCCCGATCACCTAGCACAGAGTCTAACACAAAGTAGCATAAAGGTGCTAAATAAATACGTGCTGAATTATGGAAATCAAATTATAATAGAGACATGAAAGACCTTTGAAAAACGTACTTCCCTTTAAGGGTTTATAATTTTATCTGTATGAACATGCCTTCCACCAATACGGATCATGAATGAATGAATGAATGAAGAAAGAAAGAATTTGTTCATTGCTTATTATATGCCAGAAACCGTACTAAGCTGACATTCTAATAATGGAAGAAAATACAATTAAGGGAGGGAGCGGTGTTTTGAAGCAGAAAGTCAAAGGAAATTTCACAGGGTATTTATTCCAAGTCTTAAAAGAACGTCCTCCTGTGTTGCTGGGGCAAAAAATTCATCCGGCTTTGGGATGACAAACATGTCAGTCATCAGTTTGTATGCAAAGCCTTTCTAGCTAAGACCTGCCAAAGCTTCTACACCTCTGGTCCATGGTCCAGGGACCTATTAATCCAAGATCACCACGATAAGGCTGCAGAAGGGCACTTTAATAGAGGTTTCAATAGTTTAAAATATTATTCAGACAAAATCAGCAGCTAAAATTGAAAGGGAAGCCATTAACCGTGAAAAAAAGATCTTTGCAGCAAAATTTACTGCCAAAAGGCAATCCAAAATATACACATGAACCATTTGGAACATCTAGCAAGGGCTATCGAGGGGAATTCTCAAAGGAAGAAATCTAAACAATAGATTAAAAAAAACTCTGCAAATCACTAATAAAGAAACTCAAATTAAAGCAGCTCTGAGGATCCATCTCACATCTACCAGTTTGACAAAGGTGAACAAAAATGAAGATGACATTTGTTGGAGGGGCTTCAAAGGAGGAACATTCTATTGAATTGCTGGTGAAATTATGAATTGATCCAGCCTTTTTATTTATTTTTTATTTTTTATAACCTTTATCTTCCATCTTAGGATGAATATTGTATATTGGTTCCAAGGCAGAACAGTAAGGCCTAGGCAATGGAGGTTAAGTGACTTGCCCAGGGTCACATAGCAAGGAAGTGTCCAAGGCCACATTTGAACATAGGACCTCCTGTCTCTAGGCCTGGCTTTCAATCTACTGAGCTATCCAGCTGCCACCCCACACCCCCCATTTTTTTAAAACCCTTACCTTCTGTCTTAGTATCATACTGGTTCCAAGGCAGAAGAGTGGTCAGGGCTAGGCAATGGGGGTTAAGTGACTTGTCCAGGGTCCAACAGCTAAGAAGTATCTGAGGTCAGATTTGAACCCAGGACTTCCCACATCTGGGCCTGATCATCAATCCACTGAGCTACCTAGATGCCCCATCCAGTCATTTTAGAAAGAAATTTGGAACCAGTCCCCAAAAGTCACTAAACTCACCTTGACCCAGGGCTAACACTACTAGGCTTACATGCCCAAAGAGATCAAAGAAAGTAGAAAAGTGACATTTGTACAATAACATTTTAGGAGCTCTTTTTCTTTAAGCTAACAACTGGAACCAAACAGGAACCCATCAATTAGGGCATGACTTAACAAATTATATAATGTACTCTTATTGTTCTATTGGTGGTGGTGGTGGTGCTTCTTCATTTCTCAAGAGGACCACTGATATCATGGCTGATTCCTTAACTTGTGAGTAATTTAGATTTAAGGGAAGCAGAGATTCACAAAGTGCTCAGCCTCTCTCTCTCTCTCTTCCAGAGTCATCAAAAACTGGTGGCAAGACAAAAGTCAGGAGGACTGGTGATGGCCCTGGATGCAGTGGATGACCCAGGTGTCTTCAAAGTCTTACTAAGCTCTAAGCACTCCACAGCTCCCAATTCCACTGCCTTCATGGCCACTGGAACAAATTGTTCCCCTCTGCCCATTCCACCAGAGAAAGTCTTCATATGCTTCACATCCCCCTAACTCATCAACGGGTTTGAATCTTGTCTGTTATCCTCAACCTAGCTTAACCTGCCTGCCAAGATGTTTTCATTAGGCTATAGTTTTCTGGAGCCACAGGTGAGAAGTAGAGAGTTGGGTGAGAGGTAGAAGCCAAAGGTGGATGAGCATCCCTGAAAGGGGCTTAGCAAGCCTTTAGCAAGCCCTCACACCAGAGGTTCTAGTCCTCCCTGCACACCCCATACAACCCCATTGTGCTTTAAGAAATCATGAAAGGGATAGTTTCGAAGGAATCTTTGGATAGTTGCATGAACCGAGGCAAAGTGAAGTGAGCAGAAACCAGAGAACAGCATCTATAGCAACAACACTGTAACAAAATAATTTCAAAAGACCGAAGAACTCCTATTTAAGTCAATGACCAACCACAACTCCAAAGAACTAACTATAAAACATTTGCCACCCAACTCCCACACCCAAGGACAGAATGAAACCATTTTGGACATGGCAAATTATGTGGACTTGTGTTTTTTAGACCCTGTTTGTTTGTTACAAGTATGATTCTTCTGTTTGCATTGGGGTAGGGAAGAAGTTATGGAGAATGAGAAAGAAATTAGCAATAGTATTTCTCTCCAAAAAGAAGAAAAGAAACAAACAAGAGTTACTGTAGTGGGTTTCATAATTCACAAGAAAATAGAAGAGAGTTGAGAGGGAAACACAGACAAACTGGACAATTTTGAAAGTAACATTGATTTGAAATACTTTCTTTTAAAGTAAGCTGTATAAAATAGGTTCATAGTTTCATAAATAATCTTCTGTTCTACTTTCTATATGGAAATGTTCTCTTTATTTTTTAGTGTTCATTAAATTCAGAACAAAAAAATAGAAAAAAACATGTTATATTCTATTTAGAGCTTCTAAAACTGGAAGGATCTCAGAGATTATCCAGTCCAATCCCTTGATTTTAAAGAAGAGGAAAACTGAGACCCAGAGAGGGGGGCAGTGATATACCCAAGGCTAAACACCCAATGGGTGGCAGAGTCACGATCTACAACCTGAACATTATGACTCTCAAGCTAATATTCTATCCACTCCCCTGTTCTGCTTCTAGCCCATTTTACAGATGTGGGAAATGAAGCCTAGAGAAAGGAAAAGCTTTTCAGAAAAGTCGAAGAGTTGTTTGAAAACTGAGCTGTTGACTTGACTCTAAGCCGTATAAACCCCAAATCTGTAAACCCCGTGGCCTCTTATTAGAAATTTAAAGTAAGGTGCCCAAATAATTCAATTACAAAGATGGAACCTGAAAGGGCACTGAACTTAGAGTCAGGAGACTTGGAATCAAAGACCTGAGTTCAAGTCTTGATTGACATTTACTAGCCACTTCAACCAAGCAACCAAGCACTTACATATCTTATCAGATCTTAGCCTCCCAGAATGAATCTCTAACCCAGGACCCTCTAATGACTATGCAACTTTGCCTCACTGAAATCTAATTCATGTGCAAGTCAAGACATCACTCCATGGTGTCACTGATCCTCTTTGAAAATGAAGGACCAACAAACAACCCCTTGTGACCCTTTGCCCACCCTTGTTCTTGAAGCTTTGGATAAATTCTCCCTTCATTGCCCCTCACTCCAAAGTAGCTGAGAACCTCTGTATTCAGATCACTGGGTCACTGACCTAGTCAGTTCTGAGCAGAGTCCCAGAATTCCCCTCCTTGGACCCAGCCACAAAGCTGTTTACCCGTATAAAATTAACAGGACAGACATAAAATCAACAGGGACCTCCAAATTTACAATATCCCAAGGGCAGTCCTCGGGCAGGTCCGGAGTGGCTCTGCCCTTCACAATGTAGTCTCCATGTATCTGGAGCTTTCCTCTCCAGGCCTGACCCTCAGAGGAACAATAACAGGAAACCATGCCGGGTGGGAAGCTGAGCTGGAAAAGCCGAAGGGAGGAGGGAGGCTGCACACACCCAGTGCCCACTCAGGACAGGGACGCCTAAGCCGCTCTGTATTCTCCCGGGTGCCTTTCTCCTGGGCTGGGCAGAAGGCAAAGGACCCAAGACACTCAGCCCCACCTCTGGGGCCAAAGCTAAGGTAAGAGACCCCTACTCTCCTAAGGAAAACAACTTTCCTAATTCTTATATTCTGGTTAGGGAGAGAGCGAGAGGAGGGGGCAGACAGAAGCTGGGGTAGAGTTTGTTAGAAGATTTAGGCTAATAGGGAAAATAAAATGTATACAGATATACAGATTTGGGAAACATGGCAGAGGCGATAGAGGTCCAACCTTGGAAGTAAGGAAAAAAATAAGCTCAATTTCTGCCCTCGAGACATATTGACCGTACTAGCTACTTGCCCCCAGTCTCTCTCAAACATTATCAGGGAATTTCCAAACCAATATAGATAAAATCACAGGTCTAGAAGAAATCTATGATATGTGTATGTATGTAAAAAAGTCTTCGAACCCTTGACTGGTCCAACGCCTCTTCCTTATGAAGGACTTTAGAAGTTTGGGAATGGAAAGGACAAAAAGGTTATAGAGAAGAGAGAACCCTGGATTTACACTTCAAATTTCTCTCAAGCTTCAGCCCATTTTCCAAGTCGTAAGACAGAGTTATAGTGCTACGAGCTTGTCTCCATCCCTGAAAGCAAAAGGATCCAGGCCAGTGTGGTGAGAGATGCTTTGGGGAAATCAAGAAGACAGGTTGATATCCGAGTTCTTACTTGCTTTATGAGTGTCCTTGAGTAACTCATTAAGAATCTCTAAGCCAGGACAGCAGGGTAGCTCAGTGGATTGAGAGTCAGGCCTAGAGACGGGAGGTCCTGGGTTCAAATCTGCTCTCAGACACTTCCCAGCTCTGTGACCCTGGGCAAGTCACTTGACCCCCATTGCCCACCCTTACCACTCTTCCACCTAGGAGCCAATACACAGAAGTTAAGGGTTTAAAAATGTAAAAAAAAAAATCTCTAAGCCTCAGTTTCATCCTCTGTAAAATAGAGGACTGTGACTAAATAATCGATGAGATCTCTTCAAGCTGTAAATCTATGCTTCCATGATCTTAAAAGGACAGAAGATCTGGGCCAAAAGGGCACCTTAGAGCAGGAAGGGCTCTCAGAAACCAGCTTGTCCACTTCCCACATTTTACAAGTGAAAGTCACCCAGAAGACCAAAGAATCAAACCAGAGGGATTCCCCAGCCAATTTCCTTTTTTCTTTATCGGCCTGCTTCCAAGAAGTAGTATTCTGTCTCTCTACTTCTTCCATCCTAAAGGGTATTGAGTATCTCTCTCCTCATTCTTCCCAGTTTATCTCTTAGAGACTGAATTTAGAAGGATGAGGTAAAGGAATCAAAAAGCAAGCCAGGAGACTACTTCCTTCAAGCCATCTCAAAAACAATTTTCTCCAAATTTTTCTCAAGCTTCAGCCCATTTTCCAAGTTGCAAGACAGAGTTATAGTGCTACAAGCTAATCTCCTTCCCTGAAGGTAAAAGGATCCAGGCCAGTATGGTGAGAGATGCTTTGGGGAATCAAGAAGACAGATGAGATATTTTCCTAATGAAAGAATACCAGACCAATAACTTGCAACATAGGCTAGCCCCAGGGACTGTGGATAACCCTTCCAGGGAACTCCCTGAACATTAAAGTCCAGTCTTCCCCACCACCTACCTTGCAGGACTCCTACATGGGATTTGGGCACTGGATTTCCCAGTGACATACTCATATAGGACCTCCTTGTCCATATCCTCCATCTTCTCTCCTTAATGGGATTAGCCTTGCAGTCAATTTTCACCAAGTCCAACAGGCAGAAAACATGGGTTAGTTGCAAGAGCCCTGGGCCAGGCATCAAAGGATCTAAATTAGAGCCCTAGACCTACCGTCAACTCACAGTGTGGCCTTGGCAAAGTCATTTCCCCACCCTAGTCTTTAGTTTCCTCATCCATAAAATGAAGGGAAGAATTGGGTTAAATGATCTCCACGGTTCCTTCCAACTCTAACAGTCTATGAATTTATAACTTTAAAATCCAAAATGAGGAAAGGACATTGTCGGTCACATGCCAACCAAGGAAATACCTAAGAGCATGAAATGGGCAGCTTTTGCCACTGTGTGTATGTACATGTATGTATTTATGAAAGAGAAGAAGATAGAAAATCAGAGAGAAACTAAAGATTTCTGAGGAGCTCTTTGTCATTTAAAGGAAGGCAAAGGTCTTGTGGAATGGTAGAACATTGTTGGTCTGAGAGTCAAGAATTCTGGGTTTTAGTAGCAGCTCTTCCATGGTGACAAAATGACCTTTTTGTTCTTGGTCAGTCCTTTCTGTCATGTCTGACTCTTCATGATCTCATTTACTGGAGGGTTTTGCCATTTCCTTCTCCAGATCATTTTACAAATGGGGAAACTGAGGCAAGCAGGGTAATGTGACTTGCCCAGGGTCACATAGCTAATAAGTCTTTGAAGCTGGATTTGAACTCAGGAAGATGCATCTTTTAAATTCCAAAACCCCCGTGCTCTATACATTGTACCACCTAGCCACCCATTTTTGTTGTTCAGTCGATTCAGTCATGTCCAAATCTTTGTGAACCCATTTGAGATTTTCTGGGGAAAGACAATGGCGTGGTTTTCCATTTCTTTCTCCAGCCCATTTGACATATAAGGAAATTGAAGCAAATAAGATTAAATGACTTCCCTAGGGACACACAGCTGGTAAGTATCTGGGGCTAGATTTGAACTTATGAAGATGAGTCTTTCTGATTCCAAACCTGGGACTCTGTGCACTTTGGCGCCACCTAGCTGCCCTAACTGAACAACCTTGGCCAAATTATTGACTGTTTCCGTTTGTTCCCCTTCCCCATGAGAGGAGACAATATAGTGTAGGGTAAAAGATCATTGACTGTAGGCAGAGGATCTGAGTTTAAACCCCACCTCTGAACTATCACCACCATTGTGCCTCTACTGCTCTGGGCCTCAGTTTTCCTCATCTGAGGAACCCATAAGTGAGTCAACACTAGATGGATTCCTTTGTCTCTGGAGCTATGATTTCTGGCATTCTCTTTACTACCATCCTAAAATCTGATGATAAAGATAAACCAGGACCTTTTGGGAAGCTGGCACTATGCTAGGGCCAAGAATATATACCTGCAGTAAAGTTTATGGGGTAAATTGTGGAACCCAGGTGAAAAGGCCATTCCACACTCCATTCCCTCCCCAGAAAAATATCTCCCATCAACCTGCTAGGGTTAAGTGGTATAGTAGATAGAGAGTCCCCTTTGCAGTAAGGAAAAACTGAGTTCAAATCTAGCCTCAGACATTTTCTAGATGTCACTGGACAAGTCACGTCATCTCTGTGTGCCTCAGTTTCCTCATCTATGAAATGGGGATAATAATAGCTCCTACCTCCCATGGTTATCATGAGGCTCAAATGAGATAATTCATGTAAAGGGTTTAGAATGGTGTCTGGCCCATAGTAAGTGTTTTATAAATGCTAGTTATTTATTATTAACTGAGACACCTAAATTCTGTCATTAGAGATTCATTCTGTAGGACCAAAGAGGCATGAAACAGAACCAAAGAATGTTAGATTTGGAGTCCAGAAGCCCGAGTCTTGTTATTCATTAGCTGCATGACTATCATTTCCTAGAGATTCAGCTTCCTGCTCTGTAAAATGGGGATAATAATTTTAAATCACTACGTTGCAAGGTTATTGTGAGGAAAGCACTCTGCAGGCGATACAGTTCTATACTGCTCATTCCCTCCCTCCGCACCCTCTTTTAAAACCCCAAATGGAGCTCATGTAGGGATGGGTACGAAATTCTTCTCAGGCACTGAGCATCCGCGTGAATGAGGGGCTTAAAGCTACAATTTCTCTCCTCTTTCCAGTGGGTCTATGAGCTCATGGATTAGGATTTCCCCTCCTCCCCATCATGTGATGCTATGTCTACTCATCCTGCGTGATTCTTGCTTACGCCGTCCAAAAAATTCCCCACCAGGGCTCCACCCAACGTGCTGAGGGTCTTCCTCTCTTCCTCCTGATGTTGGGGGCAGGAGCTCATCTGCAAGGGACTCACCCTTCATCGTCTCTTTCTTTCCCAATCGGTATAAAAACATTTGCCCTGCCTACCTCACAGAAGCATCAGAAGGAACATGCTGCATGTAAGCCTTCAAGAGGAATAACAGGGCAGCCAGGTCACTCAGTGGATGGAGAGGCAGACCTGGAGATGGAAGGTACTGGGTTCAAATCTGGTCTCAGACATTTCCTAGCTGTGTGACCCTGGGCAAGTCACTTAACCTCAAATGCCTAGCCTTTACCTGCTCTTCTGCCTTGGAGTCAAGTATTGATTCCAAGGCAGAAGGTAAGTTTTGGGTTTTTTTTAAGGAATATTAATGAAAGATGGATTTAAATTGGTATTAAACAGATGAGATCCCAGATCCCATGCAAGCATAAAATCCTATATAAATGAGAGGAGGGCTCTAACGGGATGGCATTTCTGGTGGGATGGGGCTCAGGGGAAAAGCTGTGGAGCTCAGAGTGTTGGGCCCTGGACTGGAGACAGAGGGAATGGGCCAAGAGTAGAGAGATGTCCATAGGAAATGGAGGTAGGGAAGGATTATGAAGACTCTCCATGGTCGCCATCTTGCTTCTGAGAGGTCTGATTATAAGCTAAAATAGTGAACATGAACACAGAATTTAAACCAAAGGTGGGCAGCCCATCATTGGCAATATTGCCGGAGTGCCTGGCACACAGTGGCTACAAAACAAATGCAAAGAGAATGGGATGGGATGGGATGGGATGGGATGGGATGGGATGGGATGATAAAAACAGCACTGGAGTTAGAGGCAAAAAACCTAGTCAGATCCTAATTCTATTACTTATTCCCCATATAACTTTGGGCAAGTCGCTCTATGCAAAATAAGAAAAGTATGATGTACAATGATCCCTAAGGTCTCATTCAATTCTGGATCCTCTGGCCCTGTGAGACAGAATGAAATGGAATGGGGGAGCAGGACAGGAGAGGATCAGGTAAGAGAGAATGGAATAGGTGAGGATGAAATGAAAAGTGACAATAATAATAATGACAATATAATAATTGACATGTAAAGCTTTAAAAAAAAAACAGTCCTTACCTTCTATCTTAGGATCAATACTGTGTATTGGCTCCAAGGCAGAAGGTGGTAAGGGCTAGGCAATGGGGGTTAAGTGACTTGCAGAGGGTCACACAGAGAGGAAGTATATGGGGCCAGATTTGAACCCAGGATGTCCCATCTCCTGGCCTGGCTGCCCACCACCACCCCCCCCTGCATTTAAATCTTAGATTCCTTTACATATATTCTCACATTTGCTTCTCACAATAACCCTGTGTAGTAGGTACTATTATTGCCCCAATTTATAGCAGAGGAAGATGAGCCCAAAAGGGGTTAAGGGACTTGGCCAAAGTCACACAACTAGTAAGAGTGTGAGGTAGGATCTGCACTCTTCCTGACTCCAGTTCCACCACTCTATCTACGATGCCACTTATTTGCTACTTAATATTAATCTTACTAATAACTAACATTTATATAATGCTTTGTGGTTTGCAAAATTCTTTCCTTACAGTGAGCCAGTAATCTAGATAAAGTATTATTGTTGCCATTTTACAGATAGAAAACAGAAGCTCTGAGAGATTAAGTCACCTGCCCATGATCACAAGGCTTAAGTGTCTAAGATGGGAATCAAATCCAGATCCTCTGAGTCCAAGCCCAACACTCTATCCATTAGGGATCCGGACTAGAAGACGGGATGGTGATAGTTGACACAGTAGATAGCATTCTGGCCCTGGAGTCAGAAAGATCTGAGTTCAAATCCAGCCTCTAATACTAGCTAGATGACCTCAGACAAGCCACTTATCCTCTGTTTATCTCAGTTTCCTCAATAGTAAGTTGAGGATAATAATAGTACCTACCTCAAACAGTTGCTGTGAGAATCAAAACAGATAATATTTGTAAAGGGCTTAGTACAGTATCTAACAGGATAGAAATTATATTGTTCTTGGTGGTATTGTTATTGTTGTAGTGGATAGAGCAACAGGCTTGAAGTCAGGGAAGACTCATCTTCATGAGTTCAAATCTGAATTCAAACACTTACTGGCTATATGACCCTGGGCAAGTCACTTACCCCTGTTTGACTCAGTTTCCTCATTGCGTAAAATGAGCTGGAGAAAAAGTAAGCATTATTATTATATGTTGTTCAGTTGATTTGATCGTGACCATCTCTTCATGACCCCATATGCTGTTTTCTTGACAAAGATACTAGAATGGTTTACCATTTCCTTCTCCAGTGGATTAATGCAGAGATTATATGACTTATCCAAGGTTACACAGCTAGTGTATAGGTCAGATTTGAACTCGGGTCTTCTGACTCCAGACCCAGCACTCTATTCATTGAGCCATCTAGCTGGCAATAATAATAATAATATCTAACTTTCAGTTAGTATCTTATTTACAATAGGCTCTACCTGTATTGTCTTATTTGTCCCTCACCAAAGCCCTGTGAAATCCATTTTATTAATTCTTTAGTATCTCCATTTTGCAGATAAGAAAAAAGAGCCTAAAAGATATTAAGTCACTTACCCAGGGTCCTATAGCTGATACGTTTCTGAGGCTGGAGTTGAACTCAAGTCTTCCCAAATCCAAGTCCAACACTATATTCAGTGATCTGGCCATGGAATAATGCAGGACAAAATCAGACGGAATTCAAAGAAATGGAATGAGAGTGCATAACCCAGACTGAATTGCTTGCCAGCTCTGGGAGGGGAGAGGGAGGGAGGGAGAGAGACAATTTGGATTATATAATTTAGGAAAATTTATGTGGAAATTTATTACGTGTAATTGACAAAAAAGAAAAAGAAAAAATAGTAATGGAATGAGGGAGAAAGACAGAAAGGAATTAAGGAGCAGCAGCTAGGTGGTTCAGTGGATATGAGCCAGACCTAGAGTCAGGAAGACCGGGTTAAAATCTGACCTTAGACATTTCCTAGCTGTGTGACCTTAAGCAAGTCACTTAACTCCATTTGTCCCTCTGTCTTAGAGTTGTTACTAACACAGAAAGTAAGAGGTTGTTTGTTTGTTTATTTGTTTTTATAAAGGAATTAAGGAATTGTTACTGAGGTTTCTTCTACCGCCTCTTTCCTTTCAAACTCCCCTCCATCTCCTTTCCTATTCTATATTGCTTCCCTGACTTTCCCTCTTGCTTTTCTTCCCATTTTCTCCCCTTGTTCTAGCTAGAAAACCTTCGGTCTGTGTTTGCTTCACCAGGACATATTCAGGACTTCTGAAGCTACCATACTCTGAATTAAGAATCCTTTCAAACAAGAACAGAAAACCATTTTTTAAGACCTCTAACTCCAGTTCCCTCCCTACAAGAGACCATCTGGTGTCTCAGTTGCTTTCTCAGGGCTGTCAGGGAGTTTCCTTGAGAGGGTTAAGTTTAGAAGAATGCAGGCAGGACCAACCTGGACGATTGTTTTGCTGAAACAAAAGCAGGATATGAAAAACAGGAAAGCGGGAGGAGGTGTGTTTAGTTTTAAACTTAGAAGCCCCAGTGACTCATAGTGCTTTGCTGAGACAGACTAGGAGATGAGAAATGATTCTCAGGTGGAAAAGCTGGTCAAGGCATCAAGAATCAAATAAAAACCCATTTTAGTAGTTGGCTGTTTTCTTTGCCCACTGCTGGTGCCCAAAATGTTGGAGTTTTCCTTCTCTCTTCCCTCCTTTCTGCTAACTGGAGGATGTTTTTTTGATGTTTGGTCGTTTCAGTCATGTTCGACTCTCCGTGACCCCATTAGGAGTTTTCTTGGCAAAGATCCTGGGGAAAGAATCTATGTTTAATCCTAGAGATAATAGGGAGGAGTAACTGGAGATTATCGAGCAGGGGAATGACATGGTCAGACCTGTGCTTTAGGAATAGAACTTTGGCATCTGTATGCAGGATGGACTACAGAAGAAAGAGATTTGAAATAGGGAGACTGGTTAAGAAGCTATTGGGGTGGTCCAAGTGAGAAGTGATATGGGTTGTATTAGTTTTAGGTCCTAAAGCGGTCAAGGAAAAAGGAAAAGAAACTATATGTTCTAAAATATTTATAGCAGCTCTCTTTGTGGTGGCAAAGAACTGAAACATGAAAGGATGTCCATCAGTTGGAGAATGGCTAAACAAGTTGTGGTATATGATTGTAGTGGAATACTATTGTGTCATGAGAAATCACAAACAAGATTATCACCAAAAAAATATAAAGAATTATACAAATAGATGCAAAGTGAAATGAGCAGAACCAGGAGAACATTGTACGCAGTAACAGCAATAATGTATGGTGATCAACTGCAAATGATTTAACCATTATCAACAAGCCAAGGATCAAGGACAACTCCAAGGGGCTCATGATGTACAAGGTCCTCCACCACCATAGAAGGAACAGAGTTTGAATGTATATCAAAACTTACCCTTCTTCACTTTATTTCCTACATGAATTTTTTCTAGTGTAAGCAATATGTGTCTTGTTTCACAACATGACAAACATGGGAACATGTTAGATAATAATACAAGTACAACCTATATCATAATATCTGCCTCCTTACGAAGAGGAGAAAAGTAAGAAAAAGAATGAGGAGGGATGAAGCATAAATTTTTGGATATAACTAATATGAGAATTCATTTCTCTTGGATGAGCCTATTATAATTTATTACATATTTATAACAAATCATATGTATTGGTATGTGACATTATATTAAATGTAAAAAATGATAACTTTTTAAAAATAGAAATAACAAGAGTCTAAACTAGAGTAGTGACCATGTGAGTGGAGAGAAAAGAATAGATGTAAGAGATTTTCTAGAAGTAAAATTGACAATATAGTGACTGACTCGATATGGAGGGTGAGAGAGAAATTCAGGGTGATGCCAAGGTTACAGACATGGGTGATCAGGTTTGAAGAATCTATTCTCCTTCCTTCTTTAAAAATCAGGACAACATTTTATGAAGGTATTGACAAGCTAGAAAACATTCAGAGGAAGGCAACCAGGATTGTAAAGAGCCTTGAGAAGATCATAATAATTGCTGATACTCATCTACCATCATATGATCCGTATAACAACCCAATGAGGGTTACAGATATTATAGTATTTTTTTTGGTTTAAGAGAGGAGAAAACTAAGATTCAAAGACACAAGGTCATTTGGTCATGGTCACAGATTTGAATCCGTCTCTCCTCTGACTCCAACCCAATGCCCTCTCCATTACACTCCTTCCGCCTCTTCCCCTAAAGAGGAATGAAGAATGTGAATGACAATTGTGAAGACTATGAAGACTCCCATGGGATCTGAGGAGATGATTGACCTGGAATACACGTAAGCTGTCTTCAAATACTGGTCATGTGAAGGAGGGTTTAGACAAACTCTGCTTGAAGTAATCATATAAGGTACAGAAAGTCTGATTTGCTCACATTGTAAAGAAATCCCGTGATTTGCAGCCACAGGGTATCATGGTAAAACAATTAGTACTGAAAAAAGATGGGCCTTGGTCTCAAGGAAAAACTTGGGGGTCATTAAAAATCAGTTTATAATTTCCCAGAGGCAAGGCCGCCCGATCTTGCTAATTCATTAAATGAGTATTTTACTGGAACTACTATCTGCTGCCATTTCAACTAGAAAAGCTCCTGTTTAGTCCCAGACTAAGTTCATCATCCATTTGCAGTGTTTGTCCACAACAGAGAACACTAAAGCTTCCAAAGAATCCAAGTTAAAGTTGCCAAAAGGCAATATGGATGTCTGTGATAGGTACCTGCAAGAAAAACAGGGCAAAGGATGCCAACAGAGAGATGTGTAAGTGGAAAAATATGGCTCAGTCCAATAACAAACCTAAAATTAACCAATGGACAGCTCATGGTGGCAGGAGAACTTGAGAAAGGTTTCTAGTATATTGAGTGGATCTCCTGGGTCTAACTTATGGGAAGACGTAGGCGATAAGTTGCACAGGATGGGCCAGCACAGACATATTGCAATTGGTTTAGGAGCATATGATCATATAGTTAGAACAGAAAAAGAAACAGGAAAAAAAAATAGAAAAAAGAAAAAGACTTTGGAGTCGTCTATTCATTTTACAGATAAGAAAAACAAGTCATGAAAATGTTAAGTGATTTGCCTAGGGTCACAGCTTAAGTGGGATTGGAATACAGATCTTCCTGACCCCAAGGCCAATGTTATATCCACTATACTAAATGACTTCCCATTAGAAGGAGTGTCCCCATGGTAGAGGTCAAGGTTCTATTAGAGTTTTGGATTAAGAAAATGATTGCTGTCCAAAAGTGAAATTGCTTCCTTTGGGATGTGGTATAGGCCTACCTTGTTTTATTTTACTTGGCTTTATTGCATTCCATAGATATTGCTTTTTTTCCCCTTTTTTTCTTTTCCTTTCTTTCTTTCTTTCTTTTTTTTTTTTTTTTTTTTTTTTTTTTTTTTTTTTTTTTAGTAAATTAAAGGATCGTGGCCACCCTGGGTCAGACAACTCTATCAGTGCCATTTTTCCAACAGCGTATGCCCACAGTCTATCTCTATGTCACATTTTGGTAAATCACACATTTCAAACTTTTTCATTATTCTTCTGTTCTGGCGACCTATAATTAGAGATCATTGATGTTATTATTGTAATGGTTGGGGGTGCCAAAGACCATGCCCAGATGGCAAACTTAATTGTTCAGTGGTGTGTGTATTCTGAATGTTCTGCCCACCTGTCTTCCCCATCCTCTCTTACCTTGGGCCTCCCTATTCCCTGAGACATAACCATATTAAAGAAAATTATAAAAATTTAGCTCATAAAGCAGGGGCAGAGTTTGAGGGGAATAACTCCAATTTTGAACGGACTTCAACGGCACCTAGGTGACTTAGTGGGTCAAGAGCCAGCCCTGGAAATAGAAGGTCCCAGGTTTAAATGCGGCCCCAGATACTTTCTAGCTTTGTGACACTGGGCAAGCCATTTAGCTCTAGTTGTCTACACCTTTTGGTCTTTCTGTCTTGGAATTAATACCTAGTATCAGTTCTAAGTCAGAAGGTAAGGGTTTATCTTTTACAAATTAAAAAACGGCCTCAGCCACTTCCCAGCTGTGTGACCCTGGGCAAGTCACTTGACCCCCATTGCCCACTCTTACCAATCTTCTGCCTGTGAGACAATACACCAAAGTACAAGGGTTTAAAAAAAATTAAAAAAATATTATGGAATTAGGGCTTAATCAATGATACATGTGAAACCCAGTGGAATTGTGTGTCAGCTAAGGGGGTTAGGGGAATTTGGGGAGACGGAAAGAACATGAAACATGTAAATATGGGAAAATATTCAAAATTTAAAATTTTAAAATAATTAAAATTAAAAAATAAAAACACTGCTAAGGAAACCACCGCTGGGAAAAGTGGTATTCCCCTACCACCAACAGGAGGAAAGAAAGAGATAAAAGTTGAGAAAATAATTTTTGAAACCCATTATTCTTATGATTATATATTAAGATGGGTTGTATCTATGATGCTGAAGGAGTATAAATGCTGGCAGCACCCTCTAGATTTTAGTGCCCCAGGGCAATGTCATTCTTGCCCTACTCTGCTTATGGCTCTGATCCAATGAGACCTAATATCGGGGTAGAGCAGTTTCAGAAGGCAATAAATTCGTCATCACTGGATATTTTTTTTAAACCCTTAACTTCTGTGTATTAATTCCAAGGCAGAAGAGTGGTTAGGGTAGGCAATGGGGGTCAAGTGACTTGCCCAGGGTCACACAGCTGGGAAGTGTCTGAAGCCAGATTTGAACCTAGGACTTCCCGTCTCTAGGCCTGGCTCTCAATCCACTGAGCTACCCAGCTGCCCCGCAGGACATCTTTTAAGAAGAGGTTGGATGGAGGCAGCTTAGGTGACTCAGTATATAGAGAGCCAGGTCTGGCGATGTGACCTTAGATGCTTCTTAGCTGTGTGATCCTGAACAAGTCACTTAACTCTATTAGCCCTAGCCCTTAATGCTCTTCTGCCTTGGAATAAATATTTAGTATTGATTCTAAGAAATGAGGTAGTAAGGGTTTAAAAAAGAGAGAGAAAGAATAGGCTAGATGACCACTTGGCAGGGATATTGAAGAAGGAAAGTCTGCTCCAGTATAAATTAAATTAATTCTAGGATTCTATCTGGGAAGAGGAAGAGGAAGAGAAAAGGATTTTTAAATTGCCATTCAGGGAATAGTCCCATCTAGTGAGGTTGCCATTCCCAGGGGTCTGTGGCTAGAGCAACCAGAGTTCAATCCCCAGTGGAGGCCTAATTTAGCACTAACCCCTTACTTTAATTCAAGAGTGGTTTTTCTGACCAAAAAAAAATTGCCATTCAGTGTCCTGGAAAAGTAAATTCATCCGGGCAGTTAGGTGGCTCCACGGAGAGAGTACCAGGCCTTTAGTCAGGAGGTCCTGGGTTCAAATCTGATCTCAGATGCTGAAGAAGGCTGTGTGACCTAGGACCATTCCCTTAATCCTAATGGCCTAGCCCTTCCTGCCCTTCTGCCTTGAAACCAATACACAATATTGGTTCTAAGGTGGAAAGTAAGAGTTTGGTTTGTTTTTTTAAAGTAAAAGCAAATTCATCTCCTTAAATATCTAATAATAGAGTCCTGGAGCTCAGCACCCCCCCCCCCATCATGGGAAGGAATAATTATAAAACTAACTAAATAAAAGTGACTCCCCTTTATAGAACGTTTAAAGGTTTAGCAGTGCCTTCAATGCAAGTCTCTTCAAAAATCTCTCTCTCTCTGGGGCAGCTGGGTAGCTCAGTGGATTGAGAGTCAGGCCTAGAGACGGGAAGTCCTAGGTTCAAATCTGGCCTCAGACACTTCCCAGCTGTGTGACCCTGGGCAAGTCACTTGACCCCCCATTGCCCACCCTTACCACTCTTCTATCTAGGAACCAATACACAGAAGTTAAGGGTTTAAAAATGTAAAAACAAAAACAAAATCTCTCTCTCCTCTGCCCGCTGGGCACCCTAAGAGGAACTCTTTGGAGACAGGATTGGCTCCCTTCAGGCAGAGGATCTAGCCGCGCTAACCCTACTCCTAGCCGTCTCTGAGCCCTAGCAGGACTCCTTTCCCTTTTCGGGGCTTTAGCTTTCTCCTCAAATAGGGCTAATCCTATCTGCGTGCTCCGCCTCGGTGTCCTGTGGTGAGAGAAAAGGCTTCAAAGCGCTCTCGGAATGGGAGTGATGGCTAGCGTAATTACCCATCAGGGACGAGAGGGAGTGGGCAGTGGGGAGTGGCTGAGGCCCTTCCCCACAGACCCCTTTGCTGCCCAGAAACCGGTTCCGTTATCTCTTCCTGTTGGCCTCCTGACTCCTGAACCCGGCAGCCCCAGCTCTGTGGAGTTCTCGGAGGGGATCTCCAGGGGGAGAGTCCAGAGACCAATGGGGAGGTGGTTACACACAGCTGGCCTGGGAGGGCTGGGGAAGGTCGCGGGGTGTGGGCTTCCACCCGGGACCTTTCTTTTCCCTCTTCCAAAGCGAATCTCCACCCTTCCAACCCTTCTCCCTGGGAAGCTCCTTTTTTCATGCTTTGCTGGGACCCATCCCTTTCCAGCACGCTGTTTCTCGCCTTTAATTAAGATGGCTTGGGGGAAAGGCAGCCGCTGGGTGGATTGGAACACTGCTGTCGCTTGACTTCAGTAGAAAAGAAGATGTGTATTCCTGATCGGTGTGTACTCGTTTGCTTTTGTCTTTGAGTGAGCGTGGAGGCAGTGTGATGGGAAGGAAAGAGGAGGGATCTGGAAGAAATTCGGGGGAAAGGGGGAAAGCTACAGGCATGGAGCCTTCAGAGCGAGCTAAGGAAGAACTTGCCAATAATTCCAATTTTTTGAAGTTGGAGTGGGCTGGGAGGCAGCTATGTGGCTCAGTGGATTGAGAGCCAGGACTAGAGATAGGAGATCCTGGGTTCAAATCTGGCTTTGGACTCTATCCTGCTGTGTGAAGAGAGAGAGAGAGAGAGAGAGAGAGAGAGAGAGAGAGAGAGAGAGAGAGAGAGAGAGAGAATAGAAGAGGGAGAGAGACAGAGAGAGGAGAGAAGAGGAGAGAGAGAGAAGGAGAGAGAAAAGAAGAGAAAGAGATGCAGGNCTGCATCTCAGTTGTGAGATACTTGGGTGAAGGGTGGATTGGGTAGGTCCAAGACAGAGAGGGGGAGAGAAGAGAAGAGAGAGAATAGAAGAGGGAGAGAGACAGAGAGAGGAGAGAAGAGGAGAGAGAGAGAAGGAGAGAGAAAAGAAGAGAAAGAGATGCAGGGAAGAAAGGAAGGAGGAAAGGAGGGAGAGGGAGGAAAAGAAGATGAGAGACAGAGACAGTCAGAGAATTAATAACTTGTGAGACCAGAGAAGCCTTCAGAGTAGGAGGTAACTGAGCTGAGCCTTCAAGTAAAGGAAAGATTTTGCAGCTTTCTTGGGATGGGGGGAAAGCCTGTGTTAGCTCAAAAATCCATTGAGAATAATCTGCCTGGAGCATGGAGCATGTAAAGAAGAATATGAAATAGATCTGCAAAGGGAAAGGGCAGGGTTCAATGCCGGACTTTGTCTGTTATCTTGAGGCAGTAGGGATCCACTGAAGGACTGTTAGCTAGAAAATCTGACTTGTTCCTTAGAAAGATGATTTGGGCAACTATAAGAAGGATGGGGTGAAGGGGGGAAAGCTTATCAACAATTAGGCAGATAAGAAAGGCATTTTAGAAGCAGATGGCTCAGAGGAGAGAGCGATGGACTTGGAGACAAGAAGGCTTGAGTTCAAATCCTACCTTAGACATTAGGATAAGGCACTTAACGTATCTCAGTTCCAGTTTCCACATCTATAAAATAAAGATAATAGTACTGCCTCAGAGATGTTGTGAGGAGAAAATGAGATATTTGGAAAAGCACTTTGCAAGTCTTCAAATGCTAAATAAATGCTTGTTGTTGTTCAATCATGTCCAACTCTTCATGACTCCATTTGGGGTTTTCTTGGCAAAGACAATGGAGTGGTTTGCCATTTCCTTCTCCAACTCATTTGACAGATGAGCAAACTGAGGCAAACAGGGTTAAGTGACTTGCCCAGGGACACACAGCTACTAAGTGACTGAGGTCAGATTTCGGGTGCTAACACCACTTTGGGCATTCAATCCACTACATCATCTAACTGCCTAATAAAAATGCTAGTTAGTATAATATAGTAGTCCAATGAACAGTGATGGAGAACTGAACAAAGGTAGATAGCCCTGGGAGCCGAGACAAGAGAACAAATGTATTCAAGAGCTGTTGTGGAGATGGGATTAAGAGGAATTGAAGATTGCCACCTGGATATGAGGGTATCTCAATATTCAGGGTCAGATCCCAGAAAATCCATTCACTTGGCAGACTTTGGCTCACAAAGGTAGCACCTGTCTGATGCTTCTCCTCAACTATCTAAATGTGCCCTGAGAAACCACAATGCACAGTTGCAAGAGCACCAAACATAGCATTTAAAAACACGGGTTCTATTTCCAGCTCTGCCAGTCACTCATGGAGCAAGTTGCTTAATCTTGTGCAAGTTATGACCCCTTAGGTTCCTTCTCTGCAAAAAATTACATCATTGGACTAAATGGTCTCAAAAGTTCCATGTGGCGACAACTAGGTGGCCTAATGGATAGAGCACCAAGCCTGGAGATGGGAGGTTCTGAGTTCAAATTTGGCCTCAGACACTTCCTAGCTATTCCTGGGCAGATCACTTAACCCCTATTGTTTAGCCCTCCCAGTTCTCTGCCTCAAAACCAATACCAAGTATTGATTCTAAGGCAGAAGTTAAGGATTTAAAACAAAGTTCCATATAGTTATAACATCCTACATTCTGTCTTCGTAGCTCTAACATTCTATTTGCTCCATTTTGATATTCTACATTTGAAGTTCCCTCCTTCCTCTAACTTTCTCAGTTCTCTATTGTAACATCCTATGTCCTCAGGCTCCTCCCAGCTCTAATAGTCCATATTCTCTATGTTAACAACTTATGTTCTGGATAATCAGTATCATATTGCTTCCTTCTCAAGGGGTGAGGTTGGGACAAGAGGAACAGAGTAAATTTAGAACTCAGATTTTAAAGGAATATAAATACATGTAATTGGGAAATATTTAACAAAATATATATTAATGCTTTAAAAAGCTTATCTTCTAAGATCTCTCCCAGCTCTAACATTCTAAATTCTCTATTTTAATACGCTATATTCTTGGTTCTCTCCCAGTTCTAACATATTCAGTTCTCTAGTTTAATAGCCTACATTCTAAGATTCCTCCCAGCTCTAACATTCTATATTCTCTACATAAACATTCTATGTTCTAAGACCTCTCCTGGTTCTAACATTATCTAAGGTGTCTTTCAGCTCTGACATGTGTACACCAATAATTCTAGAAGAGGAAGATCACTGTGGGCTAGAACAGTCAGGGTAGACTTCTCAGAGGCAGAGAGATTGACCAGTAGGAAGTACAGAATTAGAGAGGAAGAAGGAAGAGCATTCCCACAGATGGGAATAGGTTAAATGATCATGGAGGGCAATGGGAAGGGGGAAATTTAAGGGGCAGTGAATTTCCCACAGAGATGGCTTTCCTTCCACCAGGAAACTTATTTATCTGAATGTCGAAGTCTCCAGCTTCAGCAGAGGTCATGAATCCCTTTGACTGAAAACCTAAGAGGCATCTACAAAGCTGTTTTTCTTCCTCCTTAGTAGTTAATAGCCAGAGGGGACAAAAACTCAAAGAGAGATCCACATGGAATATTAATTTAACCTAGTTTGAGTGCCCTAAGGGTAGCGACGTTGTCTTTTGCCTTTTTTTTTTTATTCATTCCCAGCATTTAGCATAGTGCTTGGCACATAGAAGGTACTTAATGATCATCTTTGAGTAAGTTTAAAAATATGGAAGCCAAGTTTGGGGTGGGGTATGTATATGCAAAGGAAATCAGTCAGAGCTGATGGTGAAACAGAAGGAGGAAAGAGGCAAAGATGCCGATCTCAGATTAAATTCATTTCACTTCAGTTTTAGACCCTGGGCTTGGACACAAAGGACCGAATGGACAAAGGATTTGTCACGACAAAAGAACGAAGGATTTTCTATATTTGGTCAAAGTCCTAACTCCAGCCAATGACCAACAATCACTGGCCAATCATTTTCCAACTTACCCGCTCTCTGTTGCCTACACCAGGGACTATTAGCACATCAAATTTGTGAGTTTACCGAGTGAAAATTGTGCTCACATATCCCAGGATGAATTGATCAGTTAGTTGTTCTAATGAGGCAGGCAATAAGCCTGTTGTATGTCAGACGAGATGTGCTAACAGTCCCTGATGAGAATGAGGTGAAATAAGCATCACTTGAAAATAAAAGGGCCAGCAGAGAGGAAATATCACTTGTTGCCTATTGACAGACAGTGTACAACAATAGAAGGTGCTCTGGTTTTCATTCAGAACTGAGGTTAAAAAACAAGTCTTGGAGCATTTATTAACTATGTGTTCATGGGCAAAAGAGATAGGTGATGGTCAGGGAGCAAGAGTTGGACTTGGGGAAAGAAAGGCCTGGGTTCAAATTTTGATTCAGACATTCTCTACCTATATGAACCTCTTTAGATCCCAGTGTCCCCAGCTGTAAACCAAAAGCGTTTAATATAGCACCTACTGGGTACACTAGGCTAAATGCTTTTTACAAATATTATCCCATTTGTTCCTCACAACAACCCTGGGAGGGAGATGATATTATGATCCCCTTTTATATTTGAGGAAACAGAGGGCAAACAGTTAAGTGACTTGCCCAGCTATTAGGTATCTGAGGCTGGATTCTAACTCAGATCTAGCCTGCCTCCAGTCCCAGCATTCCATGCACTGCCCCACCAACTGCTTCTGAACTCAATGGCCTCTAAAATCCCTTCCATCAATGACCTGTCTACATAGGTTTCCTCGTCTGTAAAATGAGAATAACAAACATGGCATTAACTATTCTACAGGACCCTGAAGAAAACACTTTGTAATTACTGGGAAAGATATAAACTGTAATTATCCAAAGATTTTCCCCTTGTGTATAGCATCTCACTCCGTCCCCTGTATTGAAAAATAATGGTGGTGAGGAGGTGCTTTTCTTGTGTGCACAAATGTGGCTGAAAAGATACATATAGAATCCTGATGCAAGCCCGCCCTATTCCCCAAATTACATTTCATAGGTAATCTCTAAGTATGTAGAAGGCTGCACAAACTTTCTGAATCATATCCTTCAACCCCATGGGACTCAGGAACAGAGCTGCTTGTTCTCACTAACTTAAAGACCTTTCTTAGCTTACTCCCTGGGTAATCCATTAGCCAATCAATAAGCATTTGTTAAGTACCTACTATGTGCAGCTAAGTAACAAGGTGGATAGAATACCAGGCTAGAGTCCAGAAGACTCTGAGTTCAAATCTGGCCTCAGACTGTGTGACCCTGGGCAAATCACTTAACCCTATTTGCCTCAGTTTCCCCCCTCTGTAAAATGAGCCAGAGAAGGAAATGGCAAACCACTCCAGGATCTTTGCCAGAAAATCCTAAATGGGGTCACAGAGATGGACATAAATTAAACGACTGACCAAAAAAATTATATCCTAGTCTTAGTGACACAAAGATAAAAAAATAAATAAATTCCCTAGCCTCAAGAGCTTGCTGTCTCTCCCAGGAGACAGTATACATATATAGCTAAACAAGGAGATTATGGAAGGTACTAGAAACTTGAAGGTCAGGAGCAATATCACGTGGAAGATGGCCCTTGAGCCTTGAGTAATCGCAAGGAGCAGTTTGCCTGGAACACTGTGTGTGTGTGTGTGTGTGTGTGTGTGTGTGTGTGTGTGTGTGTGTGTGTGTGTGTGTGTGAAGAGGTATGTGTAAAAAGGGTAGAAAAGGAGAATAGGGCTATGGTCATGAAAGGCTTTAAATATTATCCAGAGGAATATACATTTGAACCTAGAGGTCATAGGGAGCCATTGAGGCTTATTGAGTCAAGAAGCAACATAATCAGATCTATATTAGAAATACTGATCCAAGGGCAGCTGTGTGGAGAGGGGAGAGACTGAAGGCAAGGAGACCGATTAACTAGAAGGCTATTACAATGATGAGAAGCCATGAGGATCTGAGCCATGTGAGCCAAAAGGAAGAAACAGAAACCAGAGAAGTGTTGGGGAAGCAAAAATGTCACGATTTGGCAATGTTATCAGGGGTAGCAGGAAGCAAGAGGGTCATTTGAGGAAGGAGCCAAATCAGTCAGAGTTGATTCCGAAGTTTCTGTGTCTGAGTGACTGGAAAGATGGTGGTGTCATCAACAGATAGACAAAAGGAAGCTGAAAGGAGGGGCAGATTTGGTGGGGAGGGGGAAGTGTGAGCTCAAGTCTGGATTTTGAGATAATGGTGAGTAGAGATGCCATCTCAGCAACTGGAAATTCACTCTTCCTTTAATGCCTGCTAGGGCAGCCAGGTGGCATAATGGATAGAGCACCATGCATGGAGTCCGGAAGACATCTCTTCCTGCACTCAAATCTGTCCTCAGACACTTACTAACTTGTGACCCTAGGCAAGTTGCTTCACCCTGTTTGCCTCAGTTTCCTCATCTGTAAAATGAGCTGTAGAAGGAAATGGCAAATTATTCCAGTATCTTTGCAAGAAAACCCCAAATGGGGTCACAAAGAGTCAGATACAACTGAAAAATAACAGGAATATGAAAAGTTATTATCATTACTCTAAGAGTTTTGTGCATTTCTAAAGAGTACTGAAAGCTAGAAGAGTTCTTAGATATCTAGTCCAACTGTCAAATTTTATAGATGAGAAAAACTAAGACCCATTAAAGAGTAAGCTGTCTGCAATCACAGAGAAAGTTAGAAGCCAGAACAGCCAGGTAGTTCAGAGGACAAAGAGCGAAACCTGGAGACCAGAGATTCTGGTTCAAATCTGACCTCAGACACTTCCTGGCTGTGTGACCCTGAGCAAGTCACTCAACACCAATTGCCTAGCCCTTACCATTCTTCTGCCTTGGACGCAATACTCAGTATCCATTCTAAGACAGAAGGCAAGGGTTTAAAAAAGAAAAGAAAAAGTTAAAAGCAGAGTCTGGATTCTAACCCAGCTCTCTTGATTCCCAGAACAGGTCTTCTCCTAGACACTCTAGACCCAAAATACAGCTCACTCCCAGGGGAAGAAAAGCCGTGTCCTAGAGTCAATGAGCCCCAAACCAATGGCTCCATCTTTCAGCTGTAACTTCTACATTTCTCAGCAAACCACTCATGTGATCAGCTCTTCCTGAAGCCAGGTTGGCGCCAGCCATTCAAACATAATAGCATTACTAGAGTTCACAGAAGTCCCTCAGCTAGCAAAAGGTCTGCAATCTCCTTCTTCAGCTCTTTGCCCTTTCTCAGAACTTCCTCCCCATTGTCGCACTTGTCTTTGGATGCTGCTGGTGTCCGGCTGACCCTCGTGAAGGCCAGCCAGCAAAGGTAGGAGGGACCTGTCGTTCGGGGGACTTTTACAATAATAGTAGTGGTCTGCCAGGCAGAGGCTGAGGTTTTCCCAGGTTATCTTCCATCAACACAATTCAGGAGCCTTCAATGGCTATCCTCTGGGTCAATGAATCCACCTAGGAAGTTTAGGACAAGGTGCAGTTCTTGGGCTAAGGAGGCCAAAGCCCCTTAAGGGTTTGGAAGGTAAGAGTTTTAAAAAATAAAATAAAATGGAAAGTAAGGGTTTATTTAAAAAAAGGAATTCAATAAGAGAGCAAAATACCCACCTCAAGCCAAAAAGTAGCAATTGGTTGGGGTGAGGCTATTGAAAGATGAAAGATGACTTCAGAAGGTCTCAATCTTATTTCATAGAATCTCAAGAGTCTGAAGAAACTTTAAGGTCACCCATATTAGGTAGCACAGTGGATAGAGTGCCAGTTTTTCTAGTGAGGAAGACTCATCTCCCTAATTTCAAGTCTAGCCTCAGACACTCAGGAGCTGTATGACCCTGGGCAAGTCACTTAACCCTGTTTGCCTCAGTTTGCTCATCTCTAAAGTGAGCTGGAGAGGGAAATGGCAAGCCATTCTTGTATCTTTGCCAAAAAAGAAAACTTAAATGGAGTCACAGAGAGTCATCTATGACTAAAAAGGACTCAAAAACAACAATACCTGTGGCAGTGTCTTCCTCATTGGCCATCCTTTATGATGGGGAAACAAAGTACATCATGAGAGCTGTCAAGGCTCCAAAGTGAATTGGGCTTCTTTCTCAAAGGGTCATTTGAATTGTGGGGTGTAACAGCCTGTAGAAATTGGAATGATATTGCTCTTTACTTGTGATCCCCACCAAAGGCCCACAGAGGTAGAGTCCACCCTGAGAAGGGCCTCCCTCCCCACTGAAATTCTCCCATCAACCTTTTGTAGATGCCTACTAATCCACCATTGGAGAGACATTCCTTTAACTAGTGACATAATGACAGTTAACTAATGTCATAAGGATATAATTTAATTTCAAAAGCCTCTGAAAGGTACTGGCACATTATCCACTCTGAACACATTAGTATGAATGAGCAAATCTTCTTTGCTGAAAGCAGTTATGGATGGGGATATGGGAGCACTGGAGTGGCATATCATGACTTGGGAAGAAGGATGTGTGACGTAGCAGAAATCCTTCAAAGTCACCACTCTTACGAACTAGATAATGCCCAAGGATGAGTGCCCTCAGCAGTCCAAAGTGGCAGCCGCCTCTCATCTTCCTTCTCTGCATTCCCAGGTCACAGATCTTTGAGTCCATACTTTAAGGAATCCAGGGTCAGTTGCCTAGACAGAAACTCTTATTGGAGTTAATAGAAAATGAATGCTCCTTTAACTCCCTGAATTCTGGTAGGAAAGGGGGAAGAAGATAGAAGGTGTAATCTTAAGGAAAGAGAAGGGAGAGAAATAAAATCTGGGCCACACTTTGGTAGAAATGCAGAGTATAAGAAAAATAAAAACATTTATCAGTCATGGAGGAGAAAGAAGTAGGAAGTGAGAGCCAAATGATGTTAAAACTGTAGAGGACTTGGGACAACTTGAGAGTCAGGTCTAGAGATAGGTCCTGGGTTCAAATCTGACCTCAAATATTTCCTAGTTGTATGACCTTGAGCAAGTCCCCCAGCTCCCATTGCCTAGCCCAGTGATGGGCAAACTATGGCCCATGGGCCAGATGCAGGGCCCCTGAAATGTTCTATCCCACTGTGCAACATTATTCCTAATCTGACAAATACAATGAGTAGGATACAATACAATGAAACTTCGAAAGAGTTGCCTTAGAAATAGACTGACAGATGAGCATTTCCTTTCCTTTGGCCCCCTCTTTAAAAAGCTTGCCCATCACTGGCCTAGCCCTTACCCTACCACTCTTCTGCCTTGGAACCAATAAACATTATTGAGTCTATGACAGAAGACAAGTTTTAAAAAAAACTGTAAAGGACTTTAGAATATAAAATGTTATAGTTAGAAGGGATGGCAATCCAACAATGTCTGGCTCTTCATGAACCCATTTGAGATTTTCCTGGCTTAGATACTAGAGTGGTTTGCCATTTCCTTCTCCAGGTCATTTGACAGATAAGGAAACTGAGGCAAACAAGGTGAAGTGACTTGCCCAAAATCACATAGGCAGTGAGGGTCCAAGACAGGATTTGAATTCAGGTCCTCCTGATTCTAGACCCAGTGCTCTGTCCACTATGCTACCTCTCTGCCTCCAGAAAATGGAAGAAATTTACCCAGATTCACAGAATCAGCCTGAACTCATGCAAAGTTCATGAAAGAAAGAGGCTCTTCCTTAGTTAAGAACCTTCATAGCTGATTTTATCCCATTGGTCCCTCAGTTTCTAAAACTGAAACTATCATCATCCCCTAAAACCATGCTGGAGTGAATTTTGACTCTGCCTTCTCCTCTCAGATCCTGTGCTTTCTGCTGCTACAATATCTCCTGCATACGTTCCCTCCCATGTCTTCCCACCGACGTCACCCTATTTCAGACCTTTTTCTTTTTTCAACTAGAGTCAAATAGATGTCTAATTGCTCTTGCTCTCAGCCTCTCCCTTTTTCAATCCATCCTTCATTCAAGAGCCCAAGCTTTCCCTCTGATTGTGTCATTCTTCCATTCAAAAGCCTTCACTGGCTTCCAGTGGTCTCTCAAGCAAAATCTAAATGTGTCTTGGCATCGAGTCCACAATTTTCCCATGATCTACCTTGTATTTCATACAAGTACTCTTTCGCATGGTCTCCTGGACCACTCTCAGTCTGCCATTGTCATCCTTCCCTCTCTTGTCTCTATTTCTTGGTTTGTGCCTTTCTCCATGCCTGGCCTGGGTCTCTCCTTCATCTCCATCTGTTATATTCTCTCCCTTACTTCAGGGTCTGCTCAAATGCCACCTCGTGTGGGAAGCCATCTATCAGCAAATAAAAAAATGTTTGTTAAGTGTCTGCTCTATGCAAGATAGCTAGGTGGTGTTATAATTATTGGGAGTCTCTTGGTCTATTTGAGATGGTAGGATGATGTACGGAGAGAATAAGATGACCCTTCTCCCTTATAACAGTTGCCCAGGCAGGATCCTTCAGGTCTAAGAGGTATATCCCTTCAGGACCCACCTGGGGTTAATTGATATGTTGATTTGGGCTCTTTAGCTAGGATAACGCCTTGTATTCTGACTGCCATTTCTCCCTTCCCAAAACAAGCTTGGAAACTGCTTTAGGAAGGTACTTTAAACTTTATATTAAACAAGAAGGATAAGGGTAAAGGGCTGTGGTATAGGAGACCCTATTCTAATGGTTACTAATAAAATCTCAACTGCTGGCAGATGAAGAATCAATGTAGCTTCCCTCTGGTTCAGCCTGGCCAGGACTAAACCAGAGTAGGTAAACTGTTGGGATATTTTGACTTCTTCTTCAATAGATCTTCAGCCTTACAGTTGAGTTATTTCCACCCTTTTCCACCCTCTTCTTCATCTCCTGCCCATTTCCCGGATCCCTCCCGGGCCCTGGGAAACCTAGATATCTAGATGATGAAACTCCTAATATCTAGGGCAGTAGACACCAAGGTAGTGGTCAGGTACAGGTTGGCACGGTATCTCAAGTACAGGAAGAGTTTGCAGAGAGAGATGTTTGCACCCTCTCACTCCAAGACCAGGATCCACCGATCTCCAGCCTCAGCACAGGTCAAAGACCCAGAATCCCTTCAGGATTCTCAACTGCCCCTCCTCCTGCCTCTCGCACGACTCCCTGGGAACATTCCATCCAACTGACTTATTTGTCAATCAAAGGTGATCTTCAAGCTCCCAGAGATTCAATATAACAGTAGCTCAGTGGATAGAGTGCCAGACTTGGAGTCAGGAAGACTCATCTTTCAAATCTGGCCTCAGACACTTGCCATGTGACCCTGGAAAGTCACTTAATCCTATTCACCTCTGTTTCCTCATTTATAAAATGAGCGGGAGAAGAAAATGGCAAACTACTCCAGGATCTCTGCCAAGAAAACTCCAAATGGGGTGGCAAAGAGTCAGACACAACTGAAACAAGTGAGCAACAACAATATCCAAGCACTGTGCTTGGCCTAGAGGTAAAAAAGAAAACAACAAAGCAATAATCAGGAGAACATATTCTCTCCTTGTTCAAATGCCTTCTCCTGCTTTGCCTGAACCTATACGTCTCATTTACCTCATTCTCTTAGCATAGATGGGACACAAGTCTTGCTCTCAAGAAGCTTACAGTCGATTGGGGGGAGGAGGAAACAAGTGTATACATAAGTATATAAAAAGTTTTTCTTCCTCTTCAGTTCTCAGCCTTGGAAGTTGCTTAATATTTTTAAACCCTTATCTGCCATCTTGGAATCAATACTCAGTATTGGTTCCAGTGCAGAAGAGCAGTAAGGGCTAGGCAATTAGAGTGGCTGGGCTGGGCAATAGGAAGGGTCTGATGCCAGATTTGAACCCAGGTGCTCCTGTCTCCATGCCTGGCTATCTGCTTAGCCACCTACCTGCTCTTTGTTACTTAATATTTTTAATTTAAATTTAAACTTTTAAATTTAATAATTCATAGAAATTTTCATCCATGTAGGTGGTTTAGAAGTAGTGTATTATGCAAGCTAGTTGACATAGTGCAGTGATTCCCAAAGTGGGCGCCACCACCCCCTAGTGGGTGCTGCAGCGATCCAGGGGAGCAGTGATGGCCACAGGTGCATTTATCTTTCCTATTAATTGCTATTAAAATTTTTAAAAAATTAATTTCCTGGGGGCTAAGTAATATTTTTTCTGGAAAGGGGGTGGTAGGCCAAAAAAGTTTAGGAACCACTGGCATAGTGGATAGGGCACTGGGCATGGAATCAGGAAGACTTGTCAGACACTTAGCTATGTGATCCCTGGGCAAGTTCCTTAACCTATTTGTTACCCAGTTTCCCCATCAGTAATATGGGGTTAATAGCCCCTACCTACTTCTCAGAGCTGCTATAAGGATTAAATAATATAACATTCAAAAAGCATTTTGCAAACTTTAAAGCACTGTGTTCATGCTTATTACTATTTGTTTTCATTTGACTTTGTTTTTTTCTGTAGATTTGAGCAGGTCACAGGAAGATGGACAAGCAGATCCTCCTCATTCTCCTGGTCACAGCCTGCAGAAATGTGATGAGAGCCTCTGCAGAGACAGAGGACTTCTCCCAGACTTCTCCCCTCTCAAGGGCACAAGATGTTCGTCCACGCATTAAAAGAGACTGGATTTGGAACCAAATGCACATCCAGGAGGAGATGGCTGGCACACTCCCTCATCATGTGGGCAAGGTAAAGGCTTCTCTTCTTCATAGGTTATCACACCCAGCACCTACTGCAGGGAGGCAAACAGCTTTCTCAGAAACCTTGTTATTCCACCTATACTACCCTCAACCCTCTGGGAAAGATGGGGAAAAATCACTGAGAATTGATAGCTGGAAACAGTTGTTGCCTCCAAACCTCTTACTTCACAAATAAAGATACGGACTTTCAGAAAGTAGTAATTATTTATCCAATTGAGTGTTACAAAGTTCCCTACTCTCTTGGGCTATGTTGGTAAGCCTATAGCATACATGCCAGAGAGGGGCTGCTCTTTTTCCTCTCTTCACAGTACCTAAGGATGTATTTCACTTCACCTGTCCCTCTGCCCAGCAGCCCAAGGGTAACACTTCTTCCCTCCTCAGTCTGGGGTAAGGGGATGGTTCACATGTGGCATGAGGGTGATGTTTGGGCACTCAGTCTCTAAAAGGTTCACCATCACTGCTCTAGGGGCTCATAATCAAGGGAGACAAGAATAACAAATTAAGATAAGAACCATAACTTTTACAACAATGCATTTGTCTCTAAGTTTTATAGGAGGGGGGTTGCTAGGCAAAGACCATGGTGGATTGAATTGGTCTGGAAAGGTTTCCTGGAGAAGGAAGACTTTGAAGTAAATGAATAAGCCTTGAATAAAGCTAAAACAGGAAGATCAGCCCTTCCAATTACAGCAATCCCCTGATATGATCAGTAGCATAGGAGGCAATCTAGAAGAATCAGAAGAGCTCTGCATCCAAAATGAGAGGACTTGAATTCAAACTTAACACTTTAGTATAATCCAACAACCATTAAGGATGCCAGAGATATAAGAACAATAGTTCCCTCTCCTCAAGTTTGGAGGAGAAATGGTTCTGGGGAGATATATATATGTGTGTATATAGATGCCATATTACCTCAGGCAAATCACTTCCCTTTACTGCTCTTATTTTCTTACTCTGTAAAGTGAGGGAATCTCAGATATAAAGCTGGAAGGGACTATAGAAGTCATTTAGAAATATCTGATCATTTTACAAAGGAGGAAACTTATAGGTAACGGGCAAGACTTCCTTGATTCACTACTTTGGGTCTCAAGGAAGGATGTGGTTTTCTATTTGCTTAGGAGAGCCAGCATCCCTCTATAAATATATGTTTGTATATGTACATGTGGTCTTCCTCCCAACAAAATGTAAGCTTCTTGAAAAAAAAAAAAAACTTAAGTGAGTGATTGGTCCAAATTCAAATAGATAGTAAAGGTCAGGGGTAGAATTTGAATCCAGGTCTTCTGACTAAAGAGCTACTTTCCTTAGAATTTCCATAAATGGCCATTTCTAAAGTGTCTTCAAAGCCTAAATCCAAGACAATCTCTCCTAAGCCCAGAAAACACTGAATCAATTGCATTTGTGATCCAGTTATACAAAACACAGAATCTCAGAGTGGGAGGAGATTTCAGAGGCACTCTAGTCCAATCTATACCTGAACAGGAATCCCTTCTGTGACGTCCCTGACAAGGGTCATCCTTTGCTTAAACACCTTCATGATACAGAATTTACTGACTATCTCAGTCATTTTGGGGCAGATCCCATTGTTAGGAAGTTTTTCCTTATTGAGCCACCAGGGGGCTCTGTGGCACAGTGAATTGTCCTTTTCCAGGGAGGAGATCCCAGCATCCCCTCATTCTCCTGAGCAATAGTGGGCACCAAGAAGAACGACAGCCAGTTTATTAAGGAGTTACCTCCCTCTGCCCTCAGCTCCTGCTGTCCATTTAGCGAAGGGCTTGGGCCATGTGGGTATATCTAGTTAAAATCTTGGCTCAAGCCCCTCCCATCTGGGAAAACTGCCCTCCATCCTGGATCTGTCATATTTCAGTGAAACTTTTAATTATGTGACTATGGCATAAAGGAATCAAGCACACAAATGGGACTTACCAGTCATCACTGGTAACCCAAGGGAAAAAAACGATTAAATTTAAAACACATTAAAAAAAACACATGGGGGCAGCTAGGTGGCTGAGTGGATAGAGAGCCAGGCTGAGAGACGAGGGGTCCTGGGTTCAAATTGATCTCAGATACTACCTATCTCGGTAGCCTTGTACAAGTTACTTAACTCTCTTTGCTTAGCTTTTACCATTCTTCTGCCTTAGAATCAACATTGATTCTAGGATGGAAAATAAGGATTTTTTAAAAATGTCACCCAGGTTAAATGCCTCTAGCTCTTCCCAGACCTAGACAGCCTTTTATCAGTCTATAGGAACACTCCAAACACAAGAATTCCCAGGCACCATTCAGGTACATAGATTTCCCATCAGCCAATTCCAACTAGAGTTTTTAAATATGTTCCAATTTGGTTCTACTCACAGTTTCAGTAGAGACAATGCTAATCAATTAAGGGAATCGATGCTATATTAGCTCCTCAAGGGAAGCCACTAGGAATCTGAATTCAATCACTGATCCTTCTTCCAGATGATTTGTCCCATTGGTTGCTCCATTCTGGTGGCATATTCAGACTCTCTTGTCTTATATCTGTCCCACAAAACTGCTTCTGTCCAAAGAAATGGGTTTTTCAATAGAAAAAGGGCCTCAGGGCCAAAGTAGCCCTTTTCTCCATCTCAGGGGTCATTTTACCTCATTTTTATTTGTCTCCCAGGTCCATCTTTCTGTCATTTCTATCCCCTTATCTTTTAGTTTCTTTTTGTAGCAAATTTTTATGGTTAGAGCTAATGTTTGAAACACAGAGCCCATGGTTTTTCAGATGGGACAAAGATATAACTCACACTATAATTACATCAAGGTAAACTTAACAATCCTGCAATTTCTACCCATTGCTTCTTCTTTTTTTTTTAAACCCTGATTTTCCATTTTAGAATCAAAATATGTATTGGTTCTAAGGCAAAAGAGTGTAAATGCTAAGCAATAGGGGTTAAGTGATTTGCCCATGGCCACACAGCTAGGAAGTGTCTGAGGTCAGATTTGAACACAGGACCTCGCATCTCTAGGTCTGGCTCTCAATCCATTGAGCCACTTCTATGCCTCCTCATCCATTGTTTCTAATTCTGTCCTCTAAGGCCAAAGAGAACAAGATGAATTCCTCTTTTGTATGACAGTCCTTCAAATATTTGTTGAAAGAGATCATATTATCCTTAGTTTTTCTCTCCTCCTGGCTAAGGATTCCTGAAATACTTCCTTCAACTACTCCTTCTATGACATCAGTTCTAGTTCCCTAATCACTCTAGTTCCCATGTTGCTCTAGTCTAGCTTGAGGCATTTCTTGGTTCTTGTTCAGTCATTTTTCAGTCATAGCCACCTTTTAGTGACCTCATTTGGGGTTTTCTTGGCAAAGATACTGAGTGGTTTGCTATTTCCTTTTCTAGATCATCTGACAAATGAGGAAACTGAGGCAAACAGGGTTAAGTGACCTACCCAAGGTGATACAGCTAGTAAATGTCTGAGCTATTTTAAGCTCAGGAAGATGAATCCAGGCTGAGTGTTCTTTCTATTGGGGCTCCTAACTGCCCTTCATGAGGCATCTAGAAGGGTACATGTTACTTCAGTAGTGATCTGACTGAGACAAAGTATAAAGGTCACCTCCCTCATGCTGGACACTATGCATCTCAACCCTAGGCTAATTTTTTAAGGGGAAGGGGTAGGTCCCCATCATACTGTTAATTGAACTTTTGCTAATCTAATGGATGGTTATTATTACTATGGCCTCATCCTCCCCCATGGGATCCTGGCCCCTGCCCAACAAAAGGTCCAATGGTCAAATAGTTTCTCTTAGTTCCCACCCTGTCCCCAAAGTTAAAGGGGAGAAGGGGGCAGGAAGCACACAGCAGGGCAAGGCAGAAAGCAATTAGAGTCACTGATACCATGACCGGGTAGAGCTTTCTAATCTGTTTCTGCAGCCAGCCAGGATGCGCCCATGAGCTCAACAAAACAGATCGCTGAAAATTAGATCAAGTTTAACTGTGGATTTTCTGAATAGGATGTACCAGCCTTCAAAGCCCAGATCAGGTGCCATCACCTCCATGAAGCCTTCTCTATTTTCCCCTAGCTAAAAGACATCAAATGAGATAATATTTATAAAAGCACTTAGAGAAGTGCCAGGTACATAGTAAGTGCTTAATAAATGCCTATTATCTCTCTTCCTTCCCATCCCCCAGTACTCCCAGAGTATTTTTTTAAACTTTCATTTCATTTCATTTCTTTACTTTTTTATCTTTTTTTTTTCATTTTCTTTCATTATGTTTTTTATCTTTGCTCCCTGATAGGATCATAGCTCTATAGGTACAGAACTAAAAGGGACCTTAGATATCATCCAGGGCCAGGCTTCTGAACCTGAGACCTATGAATTTTTCTTTTTAATTTTATAACTATGTTTTATTATCATTATTTCTTTTGAAATTCTATGTATTTTTTTTAGGAAATTTAAAATATTCTTCTGAAAAAGTCCCCAGGACCATAGGCTTCACCATACTGTCGAAGGGGTCCAGGACACAAAATCTAGTCTGACCCCTTAAGTTAAATGACTTGCCTAAAGTCTCAGCTGGTACTTGCCAGAGGTGAAATTCAAAAATACTCAAATTAATAACAACTTGCTCCATGTGACCATGGGCAAGTCATTTAACCCCCCATTGCCTAGCCTTTACCACTCCTCTTCCTTCAAACCAATACACAATATTGATTCTAAGACAGAAGGTAAGGGTTTAAAAAATAAAATAAAATATTTTCCCAAGGTCACACAGCTGGTACTTGTCAGAGATGAAATTTCAAATAAGGGTCTGCTGAATTCAGAGTTTCACATTCTATCCTCTGGGCCACCCTATTCTGTCTGTCTCTGTCTCTGTCTCTCTGTCTTTCTGTCTCTCTGTCTCTTTCTCTGTCTCTGTCTCTGTCTCTGTCTCTGTCTCTGTCTCTCTCTCTCTCTCTCTCTCTCTCTCTCTCTCTCTCTCTCTCTCTGTCTCTCTCTCTCTCTTTCTCTGTCTCTCTCTCTTTAAACCCTTACTTTTTGTCTTAGAATCAATACTAAGTATTGGTTCCAAGGCAGAAGAGTGGTAAAGGGTAGGCAATGGGGGTTAAATGGCTTTCCCAGGGTCACATAGCAAGAAAGTGTCTAAGACCAGATTTGAACCCAAGAGCTCTTGTCTCTTGGCCTAGCTCTCTATCCACTGAGCCATCTCACTGCCCCATCCTTTTCTCTTTTATATAATTTTTTTCCTGTATACAACATATGCACCAATTGGGTTATAAGCTCCTTGAGACCAAGGATTGTGTTATTCTAATTTTAATAGCTCTGATTAATTGGAAATATTTCCTTATATGAAGCTGAAATTCACCTCCTAGAAATTTGCTCCCATTCTCCTAGTTCTATACTCTAGAGCCATGGTGGTGAGCCTATGGCACACATGCCAGAGAAGGCACACAGAACCCTGTTTGTTACTAGAAAGCCAGAGGGACTCAGGGAAGAGCTGCTCCCCTCCTCCTCTCCATGTGCCCAAGGACATTTTTTCACATCACCCACCCCTCTGCCCAGCAACCCAATGGGAGGATGTCCTCCCTCCCTGTCTGTAATAAGGGGGGGGGGCGGGTTAGGTCCAGCCCTCAGACTCTACTCTACTCTAGAGCCAAGTAGACTAAGTCTATTTTCTCTCCTATATAACAATCCTTTAAGTCAATTTACTAAATCCAAGTTGAATGCCCATTGTCTGCTCAGATCCACAGTGGCCTCTTTTTGTTGGATGAGAGATGGGAAATTTAGGTCTCATCACTCAAAGCATGTGTTCCCCAAGCCTTTGGTATAAATGTGCCTTTTCATTAGTGGTATGCTAGCTATTTATTTTATGACTCCAGATCCAATTTGCATATTCTAATTAAAAAGCTCTATTGACTCTACATCTTTAATAAGAATAATCAGTCAACCTGACACATTTCCTGTTTCAAGAATCAGTGTCCATATTTTATCTGTCCATCCTTTCCTTGGAAGGATAGGGTTTTTGTGGATGAGAATGGGGAGGGAGAGAAGGGAGTGTTGGGGATGGAGATGGGAAGGTGATGGGTTCCAAAAAAGCATGTGGATTTCTCTCTGGGTGAAGAAATTGAGAGAAGAGAGAAAAAACACTGTGGAAGATGAGATCAGGGAAAGAAAGTGACATGCGAGCTGGGTTTTGAATAATGAAAAATAATCATTATAAAGATGTCATAGGATAAGGAGTTAGAAGAAATCATCTAGTACAAACTCCTACTTTTAAGCAAAAAAAAAGGGAAACGGAGGCCCTGAAAAGATAAGTGACTTGGCCAAGGTCACAGCTAGTTAAGCAGCAGAGTCAAAAATTTCAAACTTGTCAGGTTTTCTGGCTAAGTCAAGACTGTTTTTTAACTCTATCAAGCAGAGGAGAGTGGAGTAGAAAGAAAGCAGAAAAGAAAGGAAGTTTTCAGGCATAGAGGATGCCCTGAATGAAGGTTCACTGATGAGAAAATACAGGATGTGCTTGCTTTGTGTAGAGGGATAGAAGGTCCTCTCCCCATCCATTTTAAGTATCCTCAATTTTCCCCCGTAGATCACATCAAGTGTGAACAGGAAAAATGCCAGGTATGTTCTCAAAGGACCCGAGGCCGGCAAAGGCAAACTCTTTAGAGTCAATGAACACACTGGAGACGTGTATGCTTTTGAGAGGCTGGACCGGGAGAAGAAATCCGAATATTACCTCACAGCGTATATTGTGGACAAAGATACCAACCAGAACCTGGAGCCACCTTCCAACTTCACCATCAAAGTTCATGACGTGAACGATAATGTCCCTGAATTTGCGCAGAGACTTTTCAATGGCTCAGTTCCAGAGATGTCAGCTGTTGGTACGTACCAGGGAGACGGCACTCAGCTACCGTTCCAACAAAAATTGGACATTTCTTGCCCTGTGAAGTCCCTGCCCTGCCAGGCCTGGCCTGGATATCACCAGCCATCTGGGCCCTTCAGCTGTAGCCCAGTAAGAATGGAGCCAAGGCTGGGGTTTTTACCCCCCATAGGACAATCTTCTTACACGGGAAACTTTCTGTCACCCTCCCAGACTGAGTCCTACCCTGGAACAGATGAGCCCTAATTCTGAGCATAGGCTAACCTCTGATCCTGGCCACAGACCAAGCCCCTGACTGAGCCCTAATCCTAGCATGACCATGAAGCCCTAACTATAGCCAGACAGAGCCTCAACCCTGGCCAAAGACCGAGAAGTCGTCCTTAACAGTAGACCTAGGAGATCTGGAGAGGACAAGGGATTTGCTCCAAATCCAATGAGATCCCGTGCTTAGAAGCACTAGGAATTACAACAGGTTAGGCTTGTGACCTAGTCGAAAGGATGTTGAGACGCCCAAGTTCTTCATCACCCCCTCCGTGACAAGTTTTATATAGCAAGTGATGAATAAAACTAGGAAATCCATTTTTTAAATTCTGATTATGAAATATGAATGGCTTGTGTGGATGGCCTCAGCTAGAGAAAACTCTCTAACAATGAGTTGGAATTTGGGGTCTCGGTAAGTATAATTATCAGCATGAGACCGATCGAAATGATTCTAATCTGTTGGCTGGTTTTCTCTGTAGGAACTTCAGTCACCAGAGTCACAGCAGTGGATGCAGATGATCCCACCGTATTAGGACATGCCTCGGTTACCTACAATATCATTCGAGGCAGAGAGTATTTCACCATCGACGGTTCCGGTTTGTATGACTAGTGACTCCCCTTCTCTCCCATGACTCCAATGCCTAAGATGACATCTGTGAGCCCAGTTAGAACTTCCAGATGACCATAAAGTAGTCATGTTTTGGTGGTGGTGGTGGGTTTTTTTTTTTTTACAAGCAAGCATGAGGTAATTCATTCAACTGCAAGTATTCAAAAGCACATATTAAGGGGACAACTAGATGACTCAGTGGATTAAAAGCCAGACCCAGAAATGGAAGGTCCTCGATTTCAAATGTGGTCTCAGATACTTCATAGCTACATGACCTTGGACAAATCACTTAACTTCCGTTGCCTGGCCTTTACCACTCTTCTTTCTGCCTTGGAACCAATACACAGTATTGATTCTAAGATGGAAAGTAAGGTTGGTTTGTTTTTTAAAGCATATATTAAGTGCCCATCATATACCAGGCAGCTAGGTGGCACCGTGGGTAGTGTGTCGAGTCTGGAGTCAGGAAGACTAATCTTCCTGATTCCAAGTCTAGTCTCAGACACTTAGTAGCTGTGTCAACCGGAACAAGTCACTTTACCGTATTGGCCTCAGTTCCCTCAATTGTAAAATGAGCTGGAGAAGGCAATGGCAAAATACTCTAGCATCTTTGCCAAGAAAACCCCAAATGGGATCAAAAGAAGTTGGGCATGGCTGAACAACTTATACCAGGCACAGTAATAGGAGTTGGAGATACAAGGAAAGCAAACAAAATTAAATAGCCTCTGCCCTCAAGGTCTGACTTCATCAGGGTTCCTCCCTAAATAAGTCTCCTTAGAACAGTGAAGGGCAACCTTTTGAGCTTGGTGTGCCAAAATTCGCCAAAAAACCAAGCATAGCTCGGATGGTGTGTCACTTCGAGAAAAAAAACATAATTTCATGATATTTATAGTTTAAATAACAAAAATGTATAATTGTAACATATAACTGTATTTAATAAGCCAAAAACTAATTATTTAACTTACCTGCTTAGTGACAGTTGTTTTGGCCTACAGACTTCTGACCCAGAGTGTCTACACTACACTATAGCAAATGTTTCATCCTCGGCATGTAGCCCAATACTTCTCTATATGCGGCTGTGTGTCATTGAAAATGGCTATGTGTGTCAGCATGTCATAGGTTTGCCATCAGGGCCTTAGTAGAAGATAACACACTAATTCCACCAATACTGGAACTACCCAAGACTCTACTCTGGGTCTGAGTGCTAAGAGTCTCTTACTCAGAGACTTAGGGCACATTCTTTGGAACCTCTTCAGAGGTGACATTGTGTTTTGTCCTTGAATGTCTCTTACAGCCAGAAAGATTCATTACCTAAAGACCAATTGAACCATCTGTTAAGGCTTGGAGGGGCTGGACTCTAGTGTGACAGTAGAGAAAATGTCCACAATCCTAGAATATTAGGGCTATATGAGTCCTTGGAAATGTTCTAGGTGCCAACGTGGATAAAAGCACAGATCCATGGAGTGTGGTAGTTCAAGGTAGCAGAAAGAGCTCCTGATGTTTTGTATGCTAAGATGGGAAGAACATACTTTGGGCCAAAGCCAAGGAGAGATAGAATCAGCCTTCAGACCCAGATTACAAGCCATAATTAATCCAAAGAACAGCCTATATATGGTTTGAACAATGACAGCATTTTTAGGGCTTAAATGAATTCTCTCCTGGAAGATAACTTCCAAGCCATGTTTAAGTGGCTAAGTAAGTTTGTTCTGTTACTTAAACAATCTGTCCCATTATGGGAGTCACCTCTATTGCCTTTACAGAAAGGTTGTCATAATAGCGCTGTCTTTTGCCCTTTTTTTGTATTTCTAATACTTGGCACCCAGTAGTTACTTAATAAATGTTTTTTAATTAAGTAACTGACTGCCTGGCAAGTTCTCCCAAGCGTGATGGAATGCTAGAACTAGAAGGGACCTTAAAATGTAGATTGAAACAAGAAACATCGAATACAGGATCTGGAAGAGACCCACCTTAGTCTATGGGATGGAAGAACTTGGAACATGCAAGGTTGCTATACAAAGAGACTTTGGGACATAAAACGTCAGAGCTGAAAGGGACTTGGGAAACTTTAGAGATTTTAGTCTGTTCTCATCACTTTATAAAGGAGGAAGAAAGGCCTGCAGAAAGAAACTGTTTGCCCAAAGCGTCACAGCAAGACAAAGAGAACTTGGAAAATATCAATCATTTTGGGAAACCCCAAGAGGTTTAAAGTCAGTCAACAAACATTTAGCAAGCTCTTATTTTGGGCTAGTCTTTGTGCTAAGTATTGGGAATACTTATGCAAATATAAGGAAAGACAGTTCCTGCCCTAAAGGAGCTTATATTTTAAAAGGAGAAGAAAAAACATTGAAAGAAGCTGGAAAGGGGGGAATGAGAAAGAGGGATGTGGGTAATGGAGTAGGAAGTAGTTAACCAATGTCTTAAAGAGGTATTTTGAAATTAAAATGAATGGGGTTGCAAGGAGCCAAGACAGCTAGATGGCTCAGTGGATAAAACATCAGACATAGAATCAGGAGGACTTGGATTCCAATCTGACCAAATACTTCCTAGCTGTGTGACCCTGGCCAAGTCACTTAACCCAATTGCCTAGCCCTTACCACTCATCAGCCTTAGAAATGAGACTTAATATTGATTCTAAGAGAGAAGGAAAGAGTTGCTGTTTTTAATTTTAAAGGAATGGAAGTCACTGCCTAACTCACATTCTTCCTACATCTTTTTTCCCTCCTTCTTTTTCACCCTGTCCAGGCACCATCTTCACAGCTGTACATAACCTGGATCGAGAAAAACAGTCAAAGTATGAGATTGTGGTGGAAGCCAAAGATGGTCCAGGACTCCATGGGGAGTCCAGCACAGCCACAGTAATCATCACTTTGAGCGACATCAATGACAATTTCCCAATCTTCACTGAAAGTGAGTTGATATTTGGAGAAACTAGGCTGGGGCAAGGGGTAGGTCACATAGTACGCAGGAGCCTAAGGCGAAGGATTTAACCGAGGCTAAGAAGATTTTATCCAATCTAGTTTTTTAGTTCTCAGAAATCATCTCTATTCTGAGCCCTAATAAGCTCCCATCTCCCCTTCAGGCTAGTTCTCTCCTGACTAGAGAGAGAAGATGAGTTGTCTTGTCTATTTTCCAAGCTCTCCTTCCAGACTCCACTTCCCTTCTGGAAGATTTGGGTCCTACCTGCAGCCCTTGACAAAACCCTCAAATGAGCTCTAACCTTAACCTTGGGTCAAATCCTGATCCAATCCACAGGCTAAGCCCAAGTCCAGCCATAATAAATTACCGCCCCAACACTCTAGTAAATGAATATTATTGGTCCTTTTGGAACCTAGACAAGAGAATGTAGATAAATTAGTATTTCCAGGGGCTGTTTCATCTCTGGGTTTGTAATCCTAATGCCTAGCGCAGTGCCTAAAACACAGTAAGCACTCAATAAAAATGTTTGTCGATTGATTGATGGCTATCTAGTATCTCTACAAGCACTTATTCAATAGCTACTCTGTGCCAAGCACTGTGGTAAGTTCTAGGTATACAAAGACAAAAATGAAATAATGCCAGCCCTCAAGGAGTTTCTTTTCTTAGTCAGAAGATGTGAGGTATACGAAGGATGATACAGTGGGCTAATTAGGATGCTGGTGCCATTGTCCATAAAACTCTTATTAATAAGGAAAACAAGCCAAGACATGAGAGATGCATAAATTTTGTCCAGTACTTTATGGTGCAAGGAAACAAAGCTGGGGAACCTGTAAACAGGGATTATTTGTACCATTAAAGCTATGTGACTTTGTTGTCTGGGACATAATTCACCCAGATTCCCTGCAAAGTAATGGTCTATCTAATTAATGTAAATTAAGAGGCATAGCTCATTAACCAAACTCTCCCTAATGTTTCTTTTGTGGAGCAGCAAATTACAAATTTGTGGTTCCTGAAGATATCCGAGTGGGAAGCTCCCTGGGGTCCCTGACAGTCGAAGACCCTGATGAGCCTCAGAACCGAATGACTAAGTACAGCATCGTCCAGGGAGAATACAGGGACACCTTCATCATTGTGCTTGACGCTTCCAGGAACGAAGGCATCATCAAACCCATGAAGGTACACAGAACATATGGAGGTGATGCACAGATGGGACTCTGGGCAAGTCAGCCTTAGTTTCCTCATTTGTAAATAGAGGAAATAATAATAGAACCTGCTTCCCAGGTTTGTTGTGATGCTAAAACAAGATCATGTTTGTAATGCACTACATGAATTCTATCTATTATTATTAGAGAGATGACATTCCTTCCAACAATGAAATTCTCTGGTTTAGGGGGGGTTTTTTTGGATGTATTCAGAAATGACCCCATCAACTCCAAAGACCAAGACTCAATTATTTATGTCTGAGGCTGAGCAGAGGAGGGGGCTAGTTTGTATACTTTGGTAATCCTGACCCCAAATCCCATAAATCTACCCACTCTGCTGGAGGTCCATCAATCCACCAGTCTTCAATCAATAACCAGTGTTGTAGGCCATAACAGAGAAGTCTGAGACCTCTTCTATACCCCCAGGAAGGGCAGACACTAGTTGAGAAGACAGGTTGAACACACATGCCAAGAATGCTCTTCATTGCCCATTTAAGTGTGGCCAGATTCTATCCTTCCAACTTCCTGCCTTACAAAACAAAAAGGAGAATAGGAGCTCGGTTTTCTGAGAGAGCAATGTCTGGACTTCAGTGGCCTAGAAAGGCTTCCTTCAAGAGGTAGGATGTGGCCAGACATGGAAGGATAGGTATGATTCGTGGAACATAAGTAATTATAACCAAACCAGAGTGGAGGAGTGGGATCCTACTGTTTCATGTAAGTAATTCTGTGTTGACCTGGCCTTTAAGTCTATATCTAAACCAACCAATGAGAATTTGGATGGGTTTCACCTACAAAATAATGATAATAACATAGTGCCCGAGAACTTATGATTCTTTCCTCCCAGAGATAGGCAGAACAGAGATTACTAACTCTATTTTTACAGATGAGAAAACAGAGCCAGAAAAAAAAAAGCAACTTTCCCCCTGGCTACCATACAGGACTCCCTCCCAACTCCAAATTTATGGCTCTTTCCGAGTGTTCCCTTCTCTTTCCTAGCCCCTGGACTATGAGCATATCAAAGAATATAGCTTCAGCATCGAGGCTACAGACCCAACAATCAACCTCCGGTACCTGAATAACGCTCCCCCAAAGAACTTAGCCCTTGTTCACATCAATGTCACGGATGTAGATGAACCACCAGTCTTCTCACAACCTTTCTACCACTTCAAAATGTCGGAAAACGAAAGGGTGAACTCAGTTGGCTCAGTGTTGGCCAAGGACCCCGATGCAGCTCAACGGAACATTGGGTAAGAGGGAACTGGCTTCTGCGGCTTTGGGGGATGTGAAAATCCAGTCCATTGCATGCCTCTCTCCAAAAGATACACAGTGTCAGAGATGGAAGGGACCTTTAGTGAATAGATCTGCAAAACATCTCTTAAGGAGTGTTTTTGTGTCAGGCACTATGCCAGGGGCTAGAAAATACAAAGACTAAAGTAATACAGTCCCTTCTCTCGAGGAGCTTGCCTTCCACCAAGGAGATACAATATATACCCAGAGAAGTAAATGCAAGATATATGCAAAATAAATACACAGTGATGGGGACAGGTGGAGGAGGGACACTAATGACTAGAGGAATCAAGAAAGGTCTCTTGAAGGAAGGAAGGCTTGTGCTGAGACTTGAGGAGATCAAGGGGCTCCAAAGAGGTGGAAGGGAGGAAGGAGAGCATTCCTGGGCATGGAACACAACTTGTGCAAAGTCACGGGGGCAGGAAATAGCAAGGAGGCCAGCTTGGATATAATATAAAGTATATGAGGGATATAATAATGTATAAGCCTAGAAAGATAGGCTGAAAGTCAGGTGATGAAGGACTTAAAATGTCAAACATAAGTATAAAATATAGAACATTAGAATTGAAGGGGGACCGAGAGGTCATCGAGTCCAACCCCTTCATTTTACAGATGAGGAAACTAAGGCCCAAGACATCAATGGCAGAACTGGGGTTCAAATCAAGATCCAATTCCAAGTCTAATGCTCCTGCCTTTAATCCATTTTTCCTCTCTCTCCCACTTTATGACATCTTAACCCTCATCTCCCAGAGAACTCAGACTCCCTTCTGGTTTCCCATAACCCCACACATTCAGATAGATTCTATATTGCCAAGTTTCTGCCTATATCCCAACCCTTCTGGAATGAAATAATAATAATAACTCACACTCAGGGGTATGCTGGATCCAGAGTCATAAGGAGATTGTTAAATTTTCAACATGAGCACTTACCACCTCAAAAATCTGCAAACTCTACAAATCAGGGCTTGGTTTATTACTTTGTTGATAGCCTAAACTTAAAGCTGTTAATAATGCAGATTAAGCTTTAAAGTGTGTAGTTCATACTTTTTCTCCCCCAGGGGACATTTATTAAACATTTACCAGCATACTCCACTTCACACTTCTACCTAAAGTTTTAAGTGTTTTCCTCAGAATAACTTTGTGAATTAAATAGTATAAGTATTATTTATTCCCATTTCACAGAGTAGTAAACTGAGGCCAAAACAAGTCACCTTCTGGAAGTAGATCGTGCCCATGGTAAAACAACTAGTAAATCACTTAAAAAGAGAAGTGAGGCTAAGAATGCAGGAAAGACATGTTCAAGGTCACAAAGAGTTAGTACCATAATGGCTTGTGACCCACAGCCCAGAGTTCTTTCTAATACACTATCCTTCCCCCTTAGCCAGAATAATTATAGTCCCCACACAAGAGAACATAATCTTAAATGCCATTAAAATCCAAGGCCAACCTGGTTTGGCCCTACTCAATTAGTAGCAATGTGGGAAAGTCATTTACCTTCCTTTGGCCTCAGTTTCTTCATCTACAAGGCAGCAAACCCAATGAACACACATAGTGCATATCAGAAAGAGATTCCAGATGTTTCTTCTCCCCTGATGTAGATACTCCATCCGGAAGACCAGTGACAGAGGACAGTTTTTCAGAATCACCAAGCAAGGTTACATTTCCAATGTGAAGGAATTGGACCGAGAAATCTACCCTTGGTATAACCTGACTATTGAAGCCAAAGAGCTGAACGCTCATGGTGAGCTGCCAATGGGGAGGTCCCCCCTCAAGGTGCCCTCCTTCTTCTCTGTTTACCTCTTTCTGACAAAGCCTGGGAGGGAAAAGGCAACAGAAACTGATGAAGATAGAGACAAGCAAGATGGTTCAGATAAGCAACCAATAAGTATTTGGTTTTGCTCATTGTTGTGTGGTAATGATGTTGGACTTGGCGTTGAAAGACCTGGATTCAAGTCCCAAATGCAGGGCTTTTAATGACTTTGGACAAACAATTTTATCTCCATTAACCCCAGTTTCAGATGAGGTGTAAGAAATGAGGCAACTGAGACCTAGCAAGAAAAATTAACTTGCCCAAGGTCACAAAGCTGAGGCTAGAGACCAGGCTAGAGAACCCAAGTTTCCCAAACCGAAACTTTCCACTATTTTACCCCTTTTTGCCTTGGTGATGACAGAAGAAGGGATGAGACCTGTGGTCTTGTGTAAATTAATCTCATATCTTTGGGGGCTCTTCACTAAACAAGAAACCCTATCATGATGCCAACCCAAAGCTTTGGCATTCCCTAGGTCTGTCTTTATTGAGTCATATAGTCACAAATATCAAAGAAGACATAATCATTCTTGGAGGTATGAATTAGGAATAATATCATCATTTCCTATTCCCAGGGAACCCCACTGGCCTAGAATCCATTGTACAAGTTCACATTGAGATCCTGGATGTGAATGACAACGCTCCAGAGATTCCGCACCCCAACGATGCCAAAGTGTGCGAGAATGCCGCCCCTGGAATAGTGAGTGCCCTAGAAATCGTGTTTCTCTAGCCACAGTAATGCTGGGGAGCCACAGTAATGCTGGGGAGTCTTGGGAGGAGGGTAAATTCTCAGCTGAGTATGTTTACACTCAACTCAAGAAGTAGGATCATGTTACATAAGATTTAAATGAGAGGGACATCTGAGACCATCTCTTCTAACTCCTTCAGTCCACAGATGAGCACAGCGATGCCCAAAGGAGGTAAATGACCTAACCAAAGTCACATAGTTGGCAGCAGAATATGGATCAAATCCAGGTCTTGCCCCAATTTCAATCCATTGTTCTTTATAGGATTTGGTTTTCTTATCTATATCTAACATACTGCTAGAATGATTAACTTGTTTTAAGTTTAGGATATAACAGAGTGCCCCTTAAGGTCTACACAGCTCCTTCCTCTTCAATTTAAAGGCATTTATTTTAGATGCAAAATTATAAGTTCAATCGTAGTTACCTTACACCCCTAGGGATTAAGAAAATTCCTAACATTTAGGGAGAAGTTGAGTTCTCTGCCTAATTTCACATTTTCTCTATCTCTAGTTAACCCCTGGCATCTTTGTGGTCGAGGCAAGCTTCCATTTACCAGAAACATTTGAGTAATGAAACATGAGATTATACTATAGGATTATTTTATATTATAAACATGAGATTATATTATAGTTTATATAAACAGATTGTCATCACAAGGGAATTTGGGGAAAAGAGTAAGCCTTTTATTACAGCTTCCTCAATCTGAGTCTTCTGCTCCAAGAAGTCTGTAGAATGAATGAGTCTCTTTAACATCTCCCTTCTCTTTGGCTTTGCTCCTGGAGGGTGTGCTGGAATGTCATATTCATTCCAGCCTATCAGTCTCATATGAAATGAGAGAGTTAGACTAGATCTATGTTGAGGAACCTATGGCACACGTGCCAGAGGAGGCTACTCCCCTCCCACTCTCCACTCCTCCAGAGTGCTCCAGAGGCCATTCCTCACTTCCCCCACCCCTCTGCCCAGCAGCCCAATTGGAGCACTTCCTACCTCCCCTGTCTTACCCCAGGGTAAGGCTAGGGTTGTGGGGGCTCACATGCAGCATGAGGGTACAGTTGGGGCACTTGGTCTCTAAAAGGTTCGCATCACTGGACTAGATGATCTCTGAAGTCCTTCCCAGGTCTGATATTCTATGTCCTAAGGTCCTTTCCAGTTCCAACACTGATGTTCCAGCTTCAACATTCTATCTTCTGTGTTCTAAAATTCTAAGTTTTGAGAACCTTTCCAGCTCTAAATTCGATGTTCTAAGATTTCTTCCAGAGGCTATGCCTCAGAAGAACTGAGCCACTCAACTTGACATTCTTGGGGACCCCTGAATCCTCATTTTCACCCTGACCACTTAATTTATCCCTGCTGCCACTATCCTATCTTCACCTTTTCCCACTTCTACCTCACACGTTTTCTACTCATTTCTGTGAGAATTATAGTCAGATTTTCTCTACCATTGCCTCTGGAAAGAGGCAACTTTGTTGGTTCATCCAACATCTTTGAGACTTCAAAGATCAAAATTCCTTTCCCTGACCATGACTGAAGCTTCTCTTTGTGCTGTCTCCCCAATAGAATGTAAGCCCCTTGAGGGCAGAAACTATCTCATTTTTATATTTATATCTCCAACACTTAGTAAAGTACCAGGCACATAGTAAATGCTTAGCAAATGTTTTTCATTCATTCATTCAAGAATGAGTTGAGTGGAATGTTCTAAGATCCCTTCCAACGCTGACATTCCATGAACTAAAGTGAATGAATAGTAGATAACTCCCATGTCTACACATCCAAGACATGTGGCATTCTTAGCAGATGATAGTAATCCTAAAGTTCAGAAGAGATAGTTCCTGGTTGTTTTCAACCATTATTTGCTTTTGAGACTTATTTATTTCAAGGCTGTCTAGAATTACTTCAAAGAACTACCAGGCTCAGGTACAAAATTGACATTTATTAAAAAGGCTTTAAGAGACCTGAAAACTCCCCAGGGTCAATGTTACTATACTCTCCACTATAAATTGCTCAACCCTGCAGACAGAATGTGAGTGGTGACTGGATTCTTTGCAAAGTTCCTCTAAGGGCATAGAGATCCACAAAACTTTATGGGTAATGGTTAAAGAGACTCATTTAGCAAAGTAGATTAGAACCTCTTCCTTCAACTTGCCTACACAGATCCAGGAAATGCTTTGTCTGCCTAGGTGACCTAATCTTAAATGCAAATTTATGTGCAATGGGATTCTGGATAAAGTAGAAGACTTTCTCTAAAGATAAGATTCTCCAGGTAGAGGTTTCCTCAAGTCTTTGAAGAGCTACTGGAACATTATTATTGGCATCCACACATAGACCCCAAGAACTGTCCTCTTCCCTCAAGAAAATCACTTTCCTGGGGGCAGCTAGGTAGCTCAGTGGACTGAGAGCCAGGCCTAGAGATGGGCGGTCCTGGGTTCAAATTTGGCTTGAGACACTGGTGATGTGACTCTGGGCAAGTCATTTAACCCCATTGCCTAGCCCTTACCACTCTTCTGCATTGGAACCAATACACAATGGTTCTAAGATGGAAAGTAGGATTTTTGTTTTTGTTTTTGTTTTTCTAAAAGGAAAAAAATCACTTTCCTCTAAATGGGATTTGTAATCCTAACATTTAATTAGATGGTTTACTTGTTCCTAAGCATGAGTTCCCAGGTACCTGGTGCCATTTGGATGTGGCAATTCTAGCCTAAAAACAGGTTGTGTCCATAGATTCTTCATTTCCCACTACTAAGAAACAATGCTTCTACATCCAGTTCACTACCAGGACCAACTCACCGTTTACCTCTTTTTAACCATCACAGTTAGTCTCAAGGATCTTGGCCATTGACAAGGATATAACACCGCCAGACGTGAAGTTCAAATACTCCCTGATTAAAGAGGACAGCAATTTCACCCTGACAGAAAATCGAGGTATTGTACCTCTACAGGAATTCTTATTATGATGATACATATGATAATGTGCACTTCTATGACACCCCCAAGTTTATGAATAATTTCTCATCCCTTCCAAAAATTCCATCTGCTCTTTCTTTTTTTTATTGGAGTCTTTTTTATTCAGATATTTTATTTTCCCAATTACATGTAATAACAATTTTCAACATACATTTTCCAAATTTATGATCCAAAATTGTCTCCCTCCCTTCATCCCCCTTCCTGGAGATGGTAAGCAATTTGAACTGGGTTATACATGTATCATCTTGAAAGTGTTTCCATATTGGTCATTGTTATAAAAGAATAATCATATAAAACCAAAACCCCAGAATAAAAGTGTAAATAAACTAATGTGAAAATGGTATGCTTTGACTTGCATCTGACTCCAACAGTTCTTTCTCTGGAGTTGGATAGCATTCTTTGGCATAAGTCCTTCAGAATTGACTTGGATTATTGTATTGCTGAGAGTAGCTAAGTCTTTCACAGTACAATATTGCTGTTGCTGTATACAATGTTCTCCCGGTTCTGCTTACTTCACTCTGCATCAGTTCATGTCTGCTCTATTTTTCTGACTAGTGTTTCTACCTCAACTCTCTCTATGTTCCACTCAGCAGTCAAAATTATTTTCCTAAAGCACAGGTATAATTTTGCCACCCTCCCATTCAAGAAATTCCAGTGGCACCCTGTTATCTCTGGGACCATATATAAAATCCTACCCCTTTCCTACCTTTCCAGTCTTCCTACATCTTACTCTTCTTCATGCATTCTGCAATCTGATGGCACTGTCCTTGGTACAGGATGGCCCATTTCTCAGTTCTGGGAATTTTCACTGTCTCTCATTCCTGGAATTCTCTCTTCTCTCTCTCTACCTCTTAGTTTCCTAGCTTTCTTCCTGTCCCAATTAAAGTTCTACCTTTTCCAAGAAACCTTTTTCTGATCTTCCTTGAAGCTAGTGTATTCTCTCTATAGATTATTTCCAGTTTTCTCATATTGAGCCTATTTACACATAATTGTTTGCATGTTGCCCCTCCCTTTTGACAGTGAGCTCCTTAAGACCAGGGACTATCTTTTGCCTCTTTTTGGATCCCCAGCACTTAGCAAAGTGCCTGACATATAGTAGGTATTTAAATATATGTTGACTTGACCTAAAGGGCACATAGGTGGTACAGTGGATAGAACACCAGGCCTGGAGCTGGGAAGATGAATTCCAATCTGGCCTCAGGTACTAGTTGTGTGACCATGACAAGACAGTTTAACCCCTGTTGTCCTCAGTTCCCTTATTTGTCAAATGAGCAGGAGAAGGAAATGACAACCACTCTAGTATCTCTGCCAAGAAAACCTTAAAGGAGGTTACAAAAAAAAAAAAAACAGATGTGCCTGAAACAACTGAGCAGCAATAAAACTACCACCTACTACCTGAATAACCCTAGACAAATAAATTAAATTCTCCAGGCCTTGGTTTTTCTCCCCTATAAAATAAAGGAGTTGGACAAGATGACTGCAAAGTTCTCTTGGAACCCTGTCTATGATGGCATGATACAAGCACCAGAATTCCAGGATATTAGCAGTTCTGTTAGGTCCAGTGACCTTACCCAGACATACTTTCCTTTTCAGACAATTCAGCCAACATCACAGTGAAATACGGCCAGTTTGATCGGGAAAGAGCCAAGGTTCACTACCTTCCCGTGGTTGTTGCCGACAATGGGAGACCCAGCCTTACAGGCACCACCACTCTCACCATCACAGTCTGCAAATGCAATGACCGTGGGGAGCCCACGTTCTGTGAGGAGCCAGAAATGCAGGTTGGAGTGAGCATCCAGGCACTCGTAGCAATCTTTCTGTGTATCCTCACCATTGTCGGTAAGTATGGGAGTCTTAACTTTGTAGAGTAGGGCCTTATTTGGGGCAGAAAGTGGGGAAAGGAAGGATTCTGGATAACCAAGAAGAAGTACATGGTGTGATTTTTAAAGCCTTGGCATGAAGATCAAGACACCCACATTCTTGATATGGATCTTCCAAGTAATTTATTTTGTGACCTTTCATAATTTATTTCCTATCCCTGGGCCTCGGTTTTCTCATATTTAAAATGAGACAGTCAAATTAGATGATCTCTAAAGTCCATTTCACATGTAACATTCTTCATTCTCTGTGGTACAAGGGGCCCAGTCCAGTGTTTTTTCCAACTTACCACGAAGAAGCAAAGGTTAATTATACCCATTTTGCAGAGAAAACTAAGGACTGGGAGCATGAAGAAATTTGCTCAAAGTCATATAGTTTAGGGCTACTAAATGGAACAGTGGACAGAGAGCCAGGCCTGAAATTGGGAGAACCTGGGTTCAAATCTAGCCTTAAACACTTCCAAGCTGTGTGACCTAAGGCAAGGCACTTAAACCTTTTTGCCTAGTCCTTACTCCTCTATCCTAGAGTTGTTACTAGGACAGAAAGTAAAGACTTTTTTATTATTTTATTTTATTTTATTTTAAACCCTTAACTTCTGTGCATTGATTTATAGGTGGAAGAGTGGCAAGGGTAGGCAATGGGGGTCAAGTGACTTGCCCAGGGTCACACAGCTGGGAAGTGTCTGAGGTCAGATTTGAACCTAGGACCTCCCATCTCTAGGCCTGGCTCTCAATCCACTGAGCTACCCAGCTGCCCCCAAGACTTTTTTTTTAAGTCATATAAATTAAAAATGGTAAAAGAAAGATTGAAACTAAATCATCGAACTCCCAACAATGAAACAAAATTCAAAATACAAGCTCTGGACATTTTTCCTGTCTGTCCTTCATGCCTAGAACTCTCTCCATCCTTATCTCTGCCTCCTGGCTTCCTTCAAATCCCAGCTAAAGGGGACAGCTGGGTAGCTCCGTGGATTGAGAGCCAGGCCTAGAGATGGGAGGTCCTAGGTTCAAATCTGGCCTCAGACATTTCCCAGCTGTGTGACCCTGGGCAAGTCACTTGACCCCCATTGCCCACCCTTACCACTCTTCCACCTAGGAGCCAATACACAGAAGCTAAGGGTTTAAAAAAATAAATAACAAATCCCAACTAAAATCCCACCTTCTACAGGAAGCCTTTCCTAATCCCTCTTAAACCTGTTGCCTTCTCTGATAATTATTTCCTATTCATCCTGTGTATACCTTGCTTTACCCAGCTCTTTGCTTGTTGCCTCCCCCATTAGACCGAGCTCTGAGAGTAGGGACGATGGTTTACCTATCATTGTATCCCATGACAGTGTCAAAGACTTTGGTAGCAAGAACTTTTTTCCCTGGGTCTTCAGTAGCTGAAGAAGTGGCTCCCAGTCTGCATCTTTACAAGGGTTTCTTCCCAGAATGATGGCCAAGGGCAGTGGATTATTGCTATTCCCAAGGCTCCTCATTCCAGGGTCCTGGATTGTCTCCACTGAGGTCTGAGGGGAGATGTTGGTTAATCTAGTGGTTTGACTAGTCCTCAACTCTCTTCAGACTGGCAAAGAAGCCCAACTGAGCCAGGTGCCATCATATAATAGAAGGAACAGAGGGTTAAGGATGTAGGAAATATTGGTTCTAGAGTAGACGCTGCCACTGACTTGCTGTGAGATTCCTGATGAGTTGCTTCCTCGGGTCTCAGTTTCTTTTTCTGTAAAATGAAGAGATTGACCTAACAGGTCTCTAAGTTTGCCTCTAGCTCTAAGACTCTTTGCAAACCTTAAAACTCTTTATAGATGCTAACTAGGATTATTATTATCAGAGCTGGCAGGAGCCTGAAAACACGAAACGTAGAATGTTAGAATTAGAAGGACCCTTAGAACATGGGTCATAGAATGTCAAAACACTCTTTGTTCACACAATCAAAAGAACCTTCCAGTTCGGACATTGTATGCTTCTGACACAACTGATGTAATTACGAGCATGCACTACCATTAGATTGTAACCTCCTTGAGGCCAGAACTGTCTTTTGCCTCTTTTTGTAAGCCACAGTGCCTGGCACATAGTAGGTACTTTATAAATATTGATTGGTTGCCTGGTTATGTACTCTGGAAGAAGTGACATAAATATGTTGTCCTTACAGTGATCACGGTGCTGATCGTCCTTCGCCGGAGGCTGAGGAAGCAGGACAGAGCCCAAGGCAAGAACGTAGCAGAAATCCATGAGCAGCTGGTCACCTACGACGAGGAAGGTGGTGGGGAGATGGACACCAACAGCTATGACGTCTCTGTGCTCAACTCAGCCCGCAAGAGCAGTGGCAAGCCCCCGGGAGGGAAGCCACCCAGACCCGCCTTAGATACACGGCCGTCTCTCTACGCTCAGATCCAGAAACCTCCCAGGCCAGCTCAGCCTCAGGCAGTAACCGGAGAGATGGCCGTCATGATCGAGGTGAAGAAGGACGAGGCGGACCATGATGGCGGTGGGCCCCCGTATGACACGCTCCACATCTATGGCTACGAAGGCGCCGAGTCCATCGCCGAGTCACTCAGCAGCCTCGTCACAGACTCCTCAGACTCAGACATTGACTATGATTTCTTGAATGACTGGGGACCCCGGTTCAAGATGTTAGCTGAGCTCTATGGCACTGAGCCTAGCCAGGAATTAATATATTAAAGTCACCACTGACCGGGGGGGCCGTGAGGGACAGGGGCTGTCAGAGGCCAGTCCAGTCACAATTGGCACAGAACTCCGAGTTCTCACACTAGGGATCAACAAAACCCTTTTCATTTGGATCCTGGAAATCAGCCCCTTGTAAGGAAAAGATGCCCAAGGTCACCTGAAACTATAAGGATAGACATAGCCAGTTTTGAATGTCTTGAACATGATAGATAACTCAATAATGGTTTGTGGAATTCACTTGAGTTTGGAAGATGAAGAAAAACAACCGAGTGTAATCACATACCACATCCCACATTTATCCACACCTCTGGAGAGGCACTGGGGTGTACCAGAAAAAATCCTGGATTTGGACCCAAGTTCAAATTCTGCCTCTGCTATTCACTACTTGTAAATGTGAAAAAGTCAGTTCCCTCTTTTGTAAGATGAAGCGAATGGGCCAGATGATCTCTAAGGTCCCTTCCAGCTCTGAATCCTGGGATTATGTGAAAAGCCTGGCCATCCTGACAGTGAAGGCACCACTGTCCACCTGATGGCAGATACCATGTAAGATGACAAATTTCCCACTTCTCCATGGTTTGCTGTGCAACAAACAAAGCAAGGGCTAACGGCTCCATCCCATGCAGAGATTTAGGAGAGAAGTCTCAGGGGAAACCATACTGACTGTATTTGCTTTGCTTCAAATTAGCACAAAGCTTTGCTAACAAACCTCCATATATCACTCTTACTTCCTCTGAACCTGAGATACAAGAAGGACGTTCCTCTTACACCACATTCAGTTCCTTAAATCTGCTAACGCCAGGCATTGTCTTCAGACTTTGGAGGCTGAAGCGGTTTAAATTCTCAGGTGTTTCCTTAAGAAATAGCATCTTTCTGGCCTCAGACACTTCCTAGCTGTGTGACCCTGGGCAAGTCACCTAACCTCCTTTGCCTAGCTAGCCCTTACTGCTCTTCTGTCTTGGAACCAATACACAGTGTTGATTCTAAGATGGAAGGTAAGAGTTTTAAAAAAAAATAAAAACAAAAATAAAAAAAAGAATAGCATCTTTGGGATCAGTCTGGTTTGGGTGCCTCAACCACAGAGGAATGAATTTGATGACTTGTAGTTTCTAGATGGGATCTAATGAGCTGGCTGGAATCTCTCTCTCTCTCTCTCTCTCTCTCTCTCTCTCTCTCTCTCTCTCTCTCTCTCTGTCTCTGTCTCTCTCTCTCTCTTTCTCTGTCTCTCTCTCTCTGTGTCTCTGTCTCTCTCTGATGCACACACTCTTCTCTCAACAATGGAAATGGAAGTGTGTTCCCTTTGTTTCTTTTATATCCTCTTCTCAATACATAGATACATTCTTTGCTCTTAGAAATAGAAACCCATCAATGAAGTATGTACTCATCTTTATTCCCGTAGATCTTCTCCCCAACACTACAAAACATCTCAGAGTTGGGAGAGATCTCAGAGGTCATATAATCCAGTCCCATATCTGACTAAGAATCTCTTCTCCAACCTCCCAGAAAAGTGATCAGATGGCCTTTGCTTGAAGACCCTCCCCCAGGAAAGGAAAATCGGCTCTCTCCCAAACGAATTTCATTCCTCTTTTTGGCCAGCTCTGATGGTTAGGAAGTTTTTCTTATACAAAAGTAAAATCTGGTCCCTGCAACTTTCACCTAATTGTAATTCTGCCTAATTTCTCCTCTTTCTGCCCTCTGAGTCCACAGACACAAAATCTTATCCGTTACCATGGGTGCCCTTTGGACACTTGCAAAAAAACTAGCTTGGATTTTCCCTAAGGAAATAAAGAGAACTTTCTTAAGTTTTCTTTCCAGCAGACTGACCATGCCCCAGTACCTTTACCCAATCCCTGTAAGGCATGGTTTCTAAGCACCTCATCAACACTGATTACCCTCCCCTAGCGCCATGCCTCAGACAGGCCACAATGGTCTGATAGTGCTCTGACCAAGACAGAAGACGGTGGAATAGTTGCCTCCATTGTTCTGAATTAATTACTCTTGTATTAATGTAGCACTGTGCTTGTATTAGGCAGCTTTAGCTGTTGGGGCTGCCATGTCATGCGGTTGACTTATATTTGACTTGAAGTTGACTAGAACCCACCAACATCATCCCATTCCCGGGACAAAGTCAGGCTCAGCTCCTAACACCACCCTACAAAACTTACTTGAAGCATCCACTGAACCCGTCTCCCAATGCCACATTTTAGTCCACAGACCAAATGGGCCGTATGACTAAAGGCCTTCAGGGAAATTGTTCCTTGAGTTTTGAAATAGAGATGAATTTTTCCTCCCAGATGAGATGTTAGAAATGGGAAATGGCCCACCACAGAATAGGGTTCCAGGACTGCATTGTGTCTATCTCCTAATTTACAGCCTTCGATATTTAAAGGATCTAGGGGCAGCAAGGTGCTACAGCAAATAGAATACCCAGGCTGGAGTTAAGGGGGGGGGGGGCCTTGGTTCAAATCTGGCTTCAGATACTTCTTTGCTGTGTGACCCTGGGCAAGTCACTTAACCCTGATAGCCTAACCCTTGTTTTTCAGTCTTAAAGTGTTACTAAGACAGAAAATAAGGATTTTAAAAAGGATATTTGAAGACTCTATGATTTTGTTCTCATTGGTACTCCCCCCGAAAATGCCAATTGCCACCCCCTAATAATTAATGCCAAGTCTATGGCTGAAAAGTTCATGAACCTGTGCCCAAACTGATGAGGCACCTCTCCGAATTTAGCTAGTCTGGTCCTTGGACGATAGTGACACCATCACATGGCCCATACTTTCTGCTTATAAAAAGCACATATTCTGCTGGCTTAACCTTGGTGATTCGGGGACACTTGAAAATTAGAGCGAAGAACTGGAAGAGAACTGCATAGAGGTTGAATCTTGAAATGCTCTCTCAATAGGAGCCACCAGCATGCGTCCTTTTCCTTAAGAACATCCCCAGATAAAATTAAACTTAATTCTCCCTGAAGACCCAAGGGACCCAACTTTGCTGCCTCAACCTCCTATATGAGACCTTCACCCCTACTACCACCACCACTTGGTTTCTCCTTTGGAATGGAGAGAGACCTGAAAAGGTCTTCCTTTCCTCTTCTTTATCTCTTTATCTCCATATCCTCTTCTTTATCTATCTTTATCTTTATATCAGTGGGCCATTCTCCTCATGAAGATCCAGTAAAGGAAACTTTCCCAGACCTGACTCATATCCCATCAAGAGCCACCTACAAGAATCCAAAAATGAAACATTCTTTGACAAATAGGTATCAAAAATTCACTGTCTACACAGCTAAAAGAAGTGCAGTGATCGTTCTGGCAGTGTAGACTGTTTCTAATCCATACAGCAATGCCTTGAGCCTGTTTGGGGTGCTTTCATTCTGTGACAAATGTAGATAACACGGAAACATTTCCCTAATCCCTACCTAGTTGGGTTTCTTTTCTACATAAAAGTATTTTACTAATAATACTGACAGGCAAATATATATAAATATATATGTATAGTTCAAAATATTGGTTCACACTTAATTACGTGCTAGTCAAGTTAACTTAATAGTAATTCAGATTATGTTAGTTGGGTAAAGTTTCTTAAAACCTTTCTCTCTCTCTCTCTCTCTCTCTCTCTCTGCCCCCCCCCCTTTTCAGCATAGTCATTGTTTTCTGGAGTTATTAACTGTATATTGGCCAAGTTGCTGCACTGAATGTACTGTATTTTTATATTTGGGGTTTTTACTTAAATAAAAGAAAACCTTGAAGGTGGCGTGCTTTGCTGTTTATTTGGGGGGGGGGTCTGTTTCACTGTTTAATAACTAAACTTGAACAGTCTCTCAAAATCAGTCACATGTACTTTTGAGTACTCAACGTTCCTTTGAATAAACTCAAACTTCCCAGATTTGGAGATGCCTCTGAAGACCAGCCTTGGCTCTACCGTGCTTTGGCTATATGTTCTTGAGGAAATCATTCCCTTCTCCAAGCCTCAGTTTTCTCCTATGCAAAATGAGGGGATTGGGCTAAATAGTGTCTAGGAATGCAGAGTATGAGCCCTGAAAGGGCCCTTAGAACAGAGAATGTGAGAGACAGAATATACCTCAGGACATGGGATGCCTCCAGATCTGAACCCAATTTAAACACGCCATACACCCCAGACATCTCAAAACCAGAACTCAATGAGTTGGTCCCTGAGCAAGAGTTCAGAAGAAGCCTTATGCCCCAATGTTCAATGCCGAAAAAGTAGAACTTGACCTCCCCTGCAATGGATGCTTTTTCTCCCTTTTTGCAGGAGGCTCTGACTACCCCAACTTTGTCCTGCTGAACCCTGTCTCTGATTCCCTTTATTCTTCTCTTTTCCTTTTCTTTTTTTTTAATATATATTTTTAAACCCTTAACATCTGTGTATTGGCTCCTAGGTGGAAGAGCAGTAAGGGTGGGCAATGGGGGTCAAGTGACTTGCCCAGGGTCACACAGCTGGGAAGTATCTGAGGCCAGATTTGAACCTAGGACCTCCCGTCTCTAGGTGTGGCTCTCAATCCACTGAGCTACCCAGCTGCCCCCCTCTTTTCCTTTTCTATCTCCTTCCAAATCCTACCCTGCTGTTTACATTCCCCAGTATTTCTTTAGCCAGAGAGATTAATATAAACTCAAAATCCCAGACGCCTAGAAGAACCCACACCATCCGTCCCTCCCAAAAGGGAGCAGAATCTGTCCTCTTCCCACTTTGAAAGGATAGTTATATTCCTATATTTCTGGGCAAGTAATCTCTTCTCACTGAACCTCAGTTTCCTCATCTGTAAAATGAGGATACTATTCTCTGCACAATTTATCTCACAGCTGTTGAATGTGGGGGGGGGGAGTTTTCAGGCTTTGAAAACCTGAAAGCACGATCTCCTCAACACATGAAGCAGCCAGGAAATGCTTGTTGAATTAATAAAATGAATGAGGGAAAGAGCACAGAATTTTGAAACTAGTCTAATTTAGACACTCAAATAATTAAGCCGCTAAAATGGAAAATATTCCTTTATTGACACATTCATCGCTAACACACGAGGAAATTATACAATGCAGAAAATATAGCATTGGAAGCCCATGCTACTAGAGAAAGAAACCATTTTCCTCTGAAACATCTCTTTACTAACCTTTTGCTTTCAAACTACAGAAACTAGATGGTCCCCGATGCCTAACCTAATCGAATGCCACCGTTTCCAAAACTCCCAATGAATGTGGCATTCTTTCATTGTCTTGTGTTTCATGGTCTGTTATGAAGGCTATGGGTAAATGTGAAGGAAGAAGAACAAAGAGCCAATAATCCTCTTTGGACTCTTCTGTGTTTTGGTTTATTTGGAGGTTTTGTGTATTAAAACTCAGAAGACTAACAGGGAGCCCTTGGCAATGACCTTAGCCAGTAAGGGGCAGCAGAGAACTGTCTGTGGTGGAGTTGGGCTGAGGGTGAAAGAGTGACTCTAAGGATTATGAACTAGACCAGTGATTCCCAAACTCTTTTGGCCTACTGCCCCCTTTCCAGGAAAAATATCACTTAGCCCCCTGGAAATTAATTTTTTTTTTATTTTAATGGCAATTAATAGGAAAGATAAATGCACCTGTGGCCATCACCGCCTCCCTGGATTGCTGCAGCACCCACCAGGGGGCGGTGGTGCCCACTTTGGGAATCACTAAACTAGACCTTGAATGGGGTTACTTTTTACTGCTCACCAGGAACTGCACAAAATCCCAGACCTGGTAGTGATCCCAAAGGTCACAAAACCAATCCTTACCTGCATACATGCCTTTGGCTTCAGTGATGACTTCCAAGCAAAAGACTCCTGATTCTTTGGATCCAACACTTCTGCCTCTCCTGAACTCCAGACCGACCCAGAGCTCCCACATCTCTAGCTCCCTGTCATGCATCTCTGCTTGAATATCCTGCTGATCCCTTGGAACCAACTCAGCTCAGATTAAATTCTTCCTCTTTCCCAGGTGGGTTTTTTGAATGAATTTTACTTTTTAGGGTATTCAGGTTAATTATCTCATCTGGCTTCCATTTGGAGACTAGATCCCTTAATACTAACAAGTAACCAACAGAGAGGTAAGAACGTATCACGAACACCCACGCAGTGCCAAAAAAAAAAAAAAAAGCCCAAATATGGCTTTTCCTATTGAGATACAAAAATAAATTTTAAAAATTCTGCTTAGAGTCAGGAGATCTAGATTCAAATCCTGACTCTGCCACTAACTTTCTATGGAACCCCACACAAAGTTCCCCTCTCTGTGGATCTCCACACAAACTGGTCAGATAGGTAGTTCAGTGGATAGAGCCTTTGATCTGAATTCAGGCAGTCCTGAGTTCAAATGCAACATCAAACCCTTATTAACTATATGACTCTGGACAAGTCATTTAACCTCTCTCTATGCTTCCTTATTCATAAAATGGGAATAATAATATCTTTCTTATTATTCCCTTATAAAATATTTCCTTATAAAAACTTTCCTTCCAAGATTGTTGTGAGGATAAAATATACTAAAATTCATAAAACACTATGTAAATCTTAAGCACTATAGAAATGCAAGCCATTATTATAATCTCTCTACCTCAGTTTCCTAAACTGTAAAAATGAAGTATAGCATTTTACCTCAAAGTTATTGTGAGGATTAAATGTGATGATATCTGTAAATGCTTTGCAAGCCTTAAAGCACTACATAAATTCGGTTATTATTACTGGCTGAACTAAATGATCTCTATAGTCCCTTATGATTCTTAAATCTGTGATCCTCTGAGGATGCCTCCTGCCCAGGGTGGCTGAGCTTTCCTTCCTTACTCCTTCTTAGTGCCTTATTATCTTCCATTTATCCTGTCCATATCCCACTGTTTACATATTGTCTTTCCCTTTAGGTCAGAAGCTTCTTGAGATCAGGGACTATTTTTTGCCTTTCTTCTTACCTCCAAGCTAGCACAGGGTCTGCCATAAAGCAGATGCTTAATAAATGGATAGTTAGGTGGCATAGTGGATACAGCACCAGTTTTGGAGGCAAGAAGACTCATCTTCCTAACTTCAAATCTGACCTCAGATACTTACTAGCTGTGTGACCCTAAGCAAGTCACTTCATCTTGTTTGTCTTCGTTTCCTCATCTGTCCAATGACGTGGAAAAGGAAATGCAAACGACTCCATCATCTTTGCCAAGAAAACCCCAAATGGGACCACAAAGAATCAGACACAACTGAAATGACTCAACAACAAATAAAAACTTGTTGACTGACTAGGATCCTATGAAGCTCCCCTTGGAATTTTACAAGAACCTATAATTTTCCCCAGCTATTCTAGAACAACCAGAAACTCTCTCCTAAGGGAATGAAAAGGGGGCCAGGATTTAGGGGGTACCTGCTAGTTGTCATCAAGGATTTGAAGGGCTACCACATAGAAAAGGGATTAGACTTTTCTCCTTGACTCCAAAGAGACCAGAATCAGGAAGAATGTAGAGAGATTGTGCCTGAATGTAAAGAGAAGCTTTTTAATAATGTAACCTAGGGGGCAGCTAGGTGGCTTAGTGGTTTGAGAGACTCCCTAGCTGTATGACCCTGGGCAAGTCACTTAACTCCCATTGTCTAGCCCTTATCATTCTTCTGGCTTAGAACCAATACATGGAATTGATCCTAAATTGAAAGATAAGGGATTTGGGTTTGTTTGTTTTTAATAATAATGTCACCTACCTAAAAGTGAACCTGGGTTGCCTCCTTATAACTCACTGGAAACCTCCAAACAGAAAGACCTCTTGCTTGGCTCATTATAGGAAGATTCCTATTCAGGTAAAGGTTCAAGTAGGTGACCTCTAAGGTACCTTTCAGTACTGAGAATCTGTCTTGATGAGACATGTCCTAGAATAGTCAAGAGATGGCAGTGTTTGCTAATCCTGGGCAGAGGCTCAGGCTAGAGAGGAGAACACAAAGGGTGAAGGGTGAAGCTCCCTGAGCCAGGTACAGATCAGACTACCCTCTCCCAAATTCTACAAGCTGGGCAAAGTTTCTGAATTTCCCTTATGGACTTAGCCTGCCCCAATATATGCCTCCAACTGAGTCTGTGACCAAAAGGGTCATGTGCACTTGACAGGACCAAATCACTTCCCCAGGTTTGGTAACACTGTAATCAAAATGGGTTTTTCCCCTGAAATATTTTAATTTCTTCATAGAAAAAGCCATTTTTCTACTTCTAAAGATGTCACTAAGCAAATCCAGAAATGTAGGGGAAATGCTAACACAGACATCTCTAGAAGAATCAACACACTTCCCATTCGAAACACATTTCTAAGTGTCTACTCTGAGCAAGACTCCATGCCAGCAAAATACTAATGAAGACACATCCACTTAAAACAGCCACCAAAATGCCCATGAAGAGATGTCCCCGGGAAATACACCCAAAATGCTAACGACACTAACTTCCTTGGAATGAAATTGAAAGCTAATGATTTGGAGTCTGATGATCGAGGTTCAAATCCCAGCTCCAACACTTTATTCCTTTTGTGACTATGGACAAGGCACCTTCCTCATGCTTGGACTCAGTTTCCTCATTTGTAAATGAGGAAATGGGACCAAATGGTCTCTTAAATTTGTTCTAGTTGTCATTGCCTATAATTCCTCTGGCACAATCCTGGGAAATGTAGATATAACAACAGCAACAGTAATGTTAAGGGATTTAATGTCTACATTAAAAATTGTACTCGATTTAAAGTATAATACTAACATAATAGAAAAGGACCTGGTTTTAAATGAATTCAATACACTCAAATTCGAGTATACATGATTGGCAAGGGAAAAAAATAAAGACAAAAATACATAAAATAAAAAATTCTAATTATGTGCTAAATCCTCGCCATTCTCCCAAGCAGCCCATAGTCTCACAGCAGGTCACCTAATCACACTCATTTTTTCTCTGAGAAGCATTAGTGTGAGTCATTACATTGTTTCGGTCCAAATATTAGCTCTAGCATCAGTCTTTGTCCAGAGGTCTCACTCGTAATAAATTATGTCCACATCAGAGCAGTACTTCTCTTTGTTTCATGAATGCTATTTAGTTATAGTTGTTAATAATGGCCCCAACGTACAAGAGTAGTGAGGCTGGTAGTTCTGATAAGCCCAAGAAAAGCCAGAGAGTGCCTGGGTGTGCTTATATAAGAAATACTTATTAAATAATGGGGTTCACTACTATGCACAATTTTCAACTTACTTCAAGGATCTTGGAGTGTATTAGTTGTATAAAACAAAGTCCTACTGTAATAGCAAGAACTATTGGTTGGGCTATAAAAACATGGATACCTTTTGATTCATTTATATCACTACTAGGTTTGTACCCCAAAGAGATTTTTTTAATGGGAAAAGACCTACTTGAATAAAAATATTTATAACAGCTCTTTTTGTAGTGGCAAAGAATTGGAAACTAAACAAAAACAATGTAGTCAAAATCAGGAGGGAAACAACAAATTGGGAAAAAATCTTTATAACGAAAAACTCCGACAGGGGTCTAATCACTCAAATATACAAGGAGTTAAAGCAATTGTATAAAAAATCAAGCCATTCCCCAATTGATAAATGGGCAAGAGACATGAATAGGCAATTTTCAGGTAAAGAAATCAAAAGTATCAATAAGCACATGAGAAAGTGTTCCAAATCTCTAATAATTAGAGAAATGCAAATCAAAACAACTCTGAGGTACCACCTCACACCTAGCAGATTGGCTAAAATGAAAGAAGGGGAGAGTAATGAATGCTGGAGGGGATGTGGCAAAATTGGGACATTAATGCATTGCTGGTGGAGCTGTGAACTGATCCAGCCATTCTGGCTGGCAATTTGGAATCATGCTCAAAGGGCTATAAAAGAATGCCTGCCCTTTGACCCAGCCATACCATTGTTGGGTTTGTACCCCAAAGAGATCATAGATAAACAGACATGTACAAAAATATTTATAGCTGCGCTTTTTGTGGTGGCAAAAAACTGGAAAAGGAGGGTATGTCCTTCAATTGGGGAATGGCTGAACAAACTGTGGTATATGCGGGTGATGGAATACTATTGTGCTAAAAGGAATAATAAACTGGAGGAGTTCCAGGCGAACTGGAGAGACCTCCGGGAACAGATGCAGAGTGAAAGGAGCAGAGCCAAAAGAACATTGTACACAGAGACTGATATACTGTGGTAAAATTGAATGTAATGGGCTTCTGTACCAGCAGCAATGCAATGACCCAGGACAATTCTGAGGGATTTATGGTAAAGATGCTACCCACATTCAGAGGAAGGACTACAGGAGAGGAAACATAAGAAAAGCAACTGCTTGAACGCGTGGGTCGGGGCGGACATGATTGAGGGTGTGGACTCGAAACTACCACACCAATGCAACCACCAACAATTGGGAAATTGGTCTTGATCAAGGACACATGACAAAACCAGTGGAAAAGTGCGTCGGCCATGGGTGGGGGGAGTGCGGGGGGTGAAGGGGAAAATAGGAGCATGAATCATGTAACCATGTTAAAAATGATTATTAATAAATGTTAAAAAAAAATAAAAAAAAAAGAATTGGAAACTAAAGGGATGCCCCTCGTTTGGAGAATGGCTAAACAAATTGCGGTATATACCATGGTGATAGAATACTATTGTGCTATAAGGAATGATGAACAGGATGATTTCAGAAAGAAATGGAAAGACCTACGTGAACTGATACAGAGCGAAATAAGCAGAACCAGGAAAACATTATACACTATAACTGAAACATTGTAGAAAGATCAATTGTGATAGACTTTGCTACTAACAGCAATACATGATCAGGGAAAATTCTGAGGGACTTATGAAAAAGAATGCTATCTACATCTAGAGGAAGAACTATTGGAGAAGAAATGCAGATGAAAATATGATTTATCACTTATTTATTTGGGCATATGATTTGATGTTTTAGTTTTACAAGATTATTTGCTTACAAAAATGAACAATATGGAAATATGTTTTGCATGATAACACATGTATAACCCCCACCCCCAAAAAAAAAAAGAATTGTTGCTATAAAATGTGGCATCTACTGGGAAACAATTTGAGCCTAGACTTAAATTCATTATTTAAATTACTTCAATCTCCAAAAAATCAAAGAGGGGAGTCTTACTAAAATACAGTATAAATCATAAAATAGGTCAATCAGTCAATAAACATTTATTAAACACCTGCTATGTGCCGGGCACTGTAACAGAGGAATCAAGCCTTATGGATCAACTACAGATTGAATTATGCCACTACTTAGGCTCAAGGAAACTCCCCAATGAGGACAAGATGTCATTTGTACTAAGTAAGTACATGATAAATAGGTACAAATTTTACAGAAATACTTTTAAAATAAACTGCATTTCACAAAACAAAAGTAAAGACTGACAACAGATGCTCACCACTGCATTTGTCAATTCTATCCAAAAGTACTTTATTTCTGAGTCGAGACTGTTGAAATATGAAATAGGGTTCATGAGCAAAGTCAAAAGGCTTTCCACTAAGTAAGTCTACATAAACTCAGTATGTCAACAGAAAAAGTGACTACAAAGGATTGAGTCATGCAGATTTGTTTATGGGGATGGTCTGAGGGGGTGGGATTATGATAGCAATTCATGATCAAGTCATTACTACTAGAAATTACAAAAAGTTGGTTCTTCAGGAGTCTGGACATATGGATCAATACATATTATGCTATTAAAAGGTGTAAATTGCGACATTATCACTGAAGGATGCAAAAAATTAGCATCCATCAGATAGCTAGAGAGACACAACCAGGTGGCTGGAATTATATGGCAGAAGCTTGCTATCCTTTATGACCTAGCAGATGATAAACCTCATGCTACAAATACAATCCCCAAAATATCCTTGAGAATGCAACAAATAAACTGTACAGAAACCAGAGCATCTTCCTAAACAGAGCTGTTACTCACAAGCTCCTGAGCAGAACAATGATCCATTAAAATTTTAGAACAACCTTTTTAATAGATGTCACCATAAAGAAGTCTCATAAATCTCCAAAAAGACAAGGAATGAAAAGCTTTCAAAATATAGAGACCTCACAAAAGAAAGTAAAACCATAGAGGGGGGTGAGGAGGATCAGTGGATTGAGAACCAGACATTGCGACAGGAGAGCTTGGGTTCAAATATGGCTTCAGACACTTCTTAGCTATGTGACCTTGGGCAAGTCATTTAAACCCCATTGCCTAGCACTTCCTGCTCCTCTGTCTTGGACCCAATACATAGTATTAATTCTATGACAGGAGAGAATTTTTTAAAAAACAACTATATGTGGAACAGAATACGGTATATGTCATTCTTACTACCCTGTCTGCTCTTCTAGTTGTCCAAAGATGTCTGGTGCTTTCAGAGTGTTTATGGGAGAGGAAGTTATATTCCAACATGATTTTTTTATTTTTAAAAAAACTGCATTTTATCCACTTTTGTGATGGTCTGAAAACACTGAATGAATACTAAATGAATTAATTAAGAGGCATTTATTAAGTGTTTATTATATGCAAAACATTATGCTAGGTGCTGGGGATATAAGTAGAGAAGCAAGACAGCCCTTCCTCTCCAGAAACTCATGTCCTAATGGAGAACACAGCACCAATCAAAGGTTTCAGCTACAAATCAAATGGAGAAGTTCCATGGTTACAGCAAATGACAATGCCCCCTCTTTAATGTCAGTTCTACTGATTATAACCGTTTCTGATGATGACCCATTTGGCCATGCCAAGGACTTCAGTGGTGAGAACGTTATTTTCTGGGTCTTCACTATACAAATGAATCATAGCAATATATAGGTTTGTAAAACCCTTTAACATACACTATCTCCTATGGCCCTAACAGAAATGCCATAAGGTAATGCATTATTAGCTTTGCATTAGAGAAGAGAAAATTGAGATTCAGAAAGGTTAAGAGATTTGCCAATGGTCCCACAGCTACAAAGCAGTAGAGGCAATACTGAAGCCCTACCCACATCCTCCTAGCTCTAAGCCCAACATTCTTCCCATTATCATGCTGTCTCAAATGGATGATGAAGATGCACCCTCTACAATGGAGCCAAAATAATTGTTGTAGAAAAGTTCTATTAAATACTCTCTGTTCAGACCTTTCTTTGCACTCTCCTGTCCTTCTCCCTCACTCTGTAAGCCCAGAAAATGGATGCTAATTCTCAGAGATCAAGCTATAGTGATAATTATCAGTTAACTATATAGAAACCCATTAATTTTTATTTGTTTATTTTTCATTTATTTTTCATTTTGAGTTCCAAATTCTCTCCACTTTTCCCCTTCCCTACCCATTGAGAAGGCCAGGAATATGACTGCAGTGAAGTATGTGTAATCATGCAAAACATTTCCTTATTAGGCATGTTGTCTGTCTGTCTGTCCAACCATCTCTCTCTCTCTCTTTCTCTCTCTCTCTGTGTGTATGTGTATATCCTTCCCTCTCTCTCTCCCTCCTTCCCTCTCTCTTTCCCTCCTTCCCTCTCTCTTTCCCTCCTCCTCTTCTCTCTCTCTCTCTCTCTCTCTCTCTCTCTCTCTCTCTCACACACACACACACACACACACACACACACACACACACCACTTATGAATTCTCATTGCACTGAGCTGCAACCTGCTTCAGATACAACCTAGTTAAAGTCTAGAAGTTCCAAAGAAGCCTCCAGGTACTTATAAGTGTGCGTATCTTCTTAAAACCCAGAGATATTACCGCTAGAGCACACAAGGCCCACCAAAGATAAAAGACCTCACAAAGATGAGAAACGGACAGCTCTCTGGGAATGCTCCGGCATTTGAGGTCTATTTCTTTGATCCGATTGCCAAAGAAAACTGAGCGGCGGTGTTTCTGAAAGAGGCGGGGAAGGAATATTTTTCTGAAGAGGTCCGTAGAGAAAACCTCTCAGCCTTCAGGTCTCAAAGACTTTATTAATCATTATGTGAAAAAGATTCAGTCAATTCCCATTGATGCAGTCCTAACAGAAAAGAGCTCATGGTTCTGTAGCCCTCTACAGTTTACAAAGCACTTTACTCATACATAAAATACCTGTGCAATAAGTAGGAAAATTATGATTATCCCTGCTCATAGAAGAGACTCAGAGATGAGAAATTATTTGTCAATTGTCATCCAATCCTGTCCAACAGTAATTTATTAAATGCCTAATACTGCATGTTTAAGGCACCATAAGAGGTTCTAGGAAAACAAAGATAACACAAAGACATTCCCTGCCCTCAAGGAGCTTATGTTCTACAAGGGATTGGTTGTGTTTTCTTTTTGTAGAGAGAAGAGAAAAAGAACCAGGTTCCAGATTAGTATGAGAAACCCCCACCAAGTAGGGGGCAGCTGGGTGGCTCAGAGGATTGAGAGCCAGGTCCAGAGATAGAAGGTCCTGGATTCAAATATGGCCTAAGACAACTTCCTAGCTGTGTGACCCTGGTCAAGTCATTTAACCCCCATTGCCTAGCCCTTACCACTCTTCTGTCTTGAAATCAATACACGGTATTGATTCTAAGCCAAAAGGAGAAAGGGAGAAAGAAAGAAAGAAAGAAAGAAAGAAAGAAAGAAAGAAAGAAAGAAAGAAAGAAAGAAAGAAAGAAAGAAAGAAAGAAA
>NC_058131.1:64733740-64757149 GCF_016433145.1 Gracilinanus agilis | reverse complement strand
GAAGGAACGAAGGAACGAAGGAACGAAGGAACGAAGGAACGAAGGAACGAAGGAACGAAGGAACGAAGGAACGAAGGAACGAAGGAAGGAAATGCCCATGAGAAAACTCTCTACTGAAATAAATTGGCACCTGCTCTGAGATTGAAAGTATTAAAAAGATTTCAAAATTATTTAGTATTAGAAAGAGACTAGATTTAAACCTAGATCTTCTGGACTCTGAGGTTGACATTCTCTCCACGTCACACACTGCCTCTCCCAGGAGAGACAAAACCTATACACAAAGAAGGATGTATATGGACAGAGAATGGCTTCTCTTAGGAAGTGGCAAATGAATTTTACCTTGAATGAAGCTAAGGATTTTAAGAAAAAGCGAGTGACTGGGAGGAAGAGATCACCGTCCCAGAAGATAGAATGAGGAAATGAGAAAGCAACGTGCAGACCAATTGGACTGAAAGCCACAGCATATAAAATGGGGCAATGTAAAATAAGCCTGGAAAGGCTTATCAGCCAGTCAGACACAATGTACATTGACCCCTAACATTGTAATGTCATTTTGGTTCTCTTCGAGTACAGATAGCAACCAACTAACCAAACAACCATAGTCAGTGTCCAATGGATGACAGTACAGATGGAAAAATATATCCATTATCCAGGACCTCTAACAGTATCAAAAGCCTTGGTCAGATCTATAAACATTGTGCACAGATCTCTGCTCCGCTCCTGGCATTTCTCCTGAAGTTGTCAGGCAGCAAAAACCATATCCACCATTCCTCAGCCCTTTCTGAAGCCATATTGGCTCTCATTAAATGACCATCTTCAAGGTCCATAAATTAAGGAGACTTCTAGTAAGAATCTTTAGATGACTCCCCAACTCCATCCTGCCCTACCCCAGCCTATGATTATCACAGGCCCACCTATTTCATTTTCCTTTATATGGACAATGAAGACATCCTTCATCTCCTGGGTGATGACCTCCCCTTGCCATATAACCCAGAAGATTTCAGTCAGCTTTTGTCTGAATAGCCAGAGGACTCCCTGCCTTGTAAATCTCTACTGGAATGGAATCAGCATCAGGAGCTTTGCCACATGAGAAGAGCCTGATGGCATTCAAAACCTCTTCTTCAGTTGGAAGTCAAGTTAGAGAGGAATTGACTTCAACCTGAGTTATACAGTCAATGTATTCAGTGTTAGTTAATGATGGTCTGTTGAGAACACTATGGAAGTGTTCAACCATCTCTCCAAGATCATGTCCTTATTTTCAATTTGTGTGGCTCCCTCAGTGCCGAGTAGTTGAGATGCACCAAAGATCTATGACCCATAAACAGCCTTCAGGATATTGGAGAAGTGCTTTGGGATTGTTACTAGAAATGTAAAACTAAATTTCATCTGCCTTCTTACTGAGCCAAGAATCCTGAATCTCTTGAAGCTTCATTTACACTTTACTTTTGATGGCATTAAATACTGCCTTCTTAGAGATGGGCAAACGACCCTATTGGAAAACCCTATGGAGTTCTCATTTTTCATCTTGTAGTTCTGAATTTCCCCATCATTTTCATCAAGCCAATCCTGATGTTTGCAAGTGTTCTGTTCTGCCCCAGATCTGCCAATGTTTGCTGTGAAGGTGCATCTATGAAGTTTTATTTTGTTTAGGTAAACAGAAGACAGTGTTGGTGAGGAGAAAATCATGAGGCTCTGAAGTCTTCAGTAATAAATTACCATTGCTATTAGTGTTTCCGACAACACTCCTCCCAAGGGCTCCATGCCATATCTGATAGTCTGTGCCTACTCTGGCATTAAAGGAACCAGAATTACGAGCTTGTCCTCTTTCAGCACATTGATAATGAGGGTCTCCAGGGCTTTATAAATGTTCTTTGACCACATCAGGGCTGATCATGATGGGCGCATACTCACCAATGATGGTGATGTGGCACTTTTCTTAAAGTGGAAATCTCATCGTCATGAGCCTATTGTTCTCTCCTTTTGGGAGGCATGCAATCTTGTTGATAGATTGGATTTGATTATGAAATCTACACCAGCTTCATGGTCATTTTGTCACGGCAACTACTGCAGAAAAACATGTATCCAGCTCTGACTGTAGCAAGCTGGCATTTCATTTGCCAGCCTTCTTTTACTCAGGGTTGCTATTTGGATGCCATTCCTGGTAAGTTCTTTCTCAACAAGAGCTGTTCATCTTTCAGATCTACTGGATTTCACATTGCCCATAATCGTGTGCACATTCCACGTACAAATAGTGAGTGAAATTGCCTCACAAAAGTTTTCATACTTTTTTGTGTATTTCTATGGCGAGGTGGGCTGCCACCCTAAGCAGGCCAGGGTTAGGCGAAGCAGATGATTTTAGGACACCTTTTCTAGCCCCTTTCTCAAGTCAAAAAGTGAACAGTGTGGTTCATTAAAAGGCTGCTCACACCCCCAAGGGGCTGCTGAGTCCCACTGCTTTTTTGATCCAGTGAGAAGATGACCCTATGTCCCTGGCTGTCTGGGTCCAGGGTGGTAATCACAACTCCCAGTGTATCTACACCTGCTGCTTCATCTCTAGCCTATCACTACAGGACTTCAAGGTAGGTAACATAGTAATATTATAAAATTATAAAATAATTGAATAGTAAAATAATGAAACAGTAAAATGGTATGAGGGATGTCTTTTGACTTGCAACTGAACTGGATTTCAGTGAGGCAGAATTGCACAAAGTCATCAGCCTCACCCTTTTCCAGAGTCATCAAAATTCAGTGACAAGTCAAAAGTCAAGATCACTGGGGATGGCCCGGAGGATGACCTTGGCATCTTTGCCATCTGACGACCTTGCTCTAAGCACTCTACAGTACCTGCTTCGGCCACCTTCAGGGCCATTGGAACAAATTGTCCTCATCCACTCCTATTAAAGAAGTCTTCACATGCTTGGGGTAGACATCCCCCTAACTCTTTTCCTGGAGTGTGGACACTGTACATGCTCTAGCTTCTTGGTGCCACAAGTGAGAGTTGAGTAAAAGGAGAACACCAAAGGGGGATGAGCAACCCTGAGGTGGGTAAGAGAAGAATCATTCTATTTTACAGATGAGAATACTGAGATCCACAGAAGGGAAGAATTGTCCACAATCCAGTTATCTAGTCTCAAACTTAAGTCTTCTCAAAGTTACTTAAAGCATTGCTTCTTATTTGAGCAGTAAATTCTACCTCAAGGAAGCAACAGCTATCCTCAGTATGCCAAAATATTCTTTTAAGGATAAATGCCTCTTTCTCCTAACTATGTAAGAGCTTCCTGATAAGAAATATGTAGAATAGTCCCAGGAAGAAAGGATGGTTACACCTCCTTTCATATTCCTTTCCTTTGAAGATCTCCTGCTCTGGTATTTGACTCCTTTGCAAACTGTAAATTGCTTATAATGACCACTTTTAGATCTCTGTGGGTGTATAAAAACCTCAGTGTGAAATTCAGTCTTTGGGGGAAGAATTCTACATTTCAGTCTCCTAGTTTCTCTTTCTGGAAACTTCAGTAAAATGGCCTGATCCTAGATGGTTCTCTGTTATTGGGTGATTTCCTTAACACCCATTTTAGAGAAACATTTGAGAAAGTCTCTCAGACTCTCCTTGTGAACAAGATGGAAAGGTGTGGGCGAGACAATAGTAAAATTAAATAGATTAACAACTATTTCAATGATTAGGTAAAAAGAACATTTATTGCATACTAGATGCTCAGAACTCTGATGCTGGAGATACAAATTAAAGGAAGCAACACAGTCCTTACCTTCAAGAAGCTTACATTCTAACGGGGGAAGAGAATTTGTAAAAAAAAGAGCTATAAAGATGAAAGGAAGGAGTACTCCTTTATGCCGTGTCATGGACCCCAGCAAGACACAGCCAAAGCTTGCCTATTAAGCCCCTGAGTGGTCCCAGGAGTAGAGTTCAATTTTCCAATAAAGAAGATGGCCCCATTGGAGATTAGTGGAGATAACATGATGTGTACATGGTGGAATGATATAGCCAACCCCCAAAACAGCACTTGATGAATTGATGTGAATCTGGAGAAAGATCTCTTGGAGGAAGTGTGTATTCCAGGCATAGGACACAGCCTGATGGAAGGATAAGATGGAAGATGGAAAGGTGGGAACTAAGAAAGGCAAGTAGGCTAGTCTGGCTGGAATTTAGAGAGCATAAAGGAGAATGATATGTGATAAGCCTAAAAACACGAACTGAAACCAGATTGTGAAGAACTTTGAATGAGTCCAAAAGAGGGAAAAGGCTAGAGCTGTACCACCAGGAAGAGGTTCCATCTCATCTGATCTCAGAAGCTAGGCAGGGTCAAGCCTGGTTAGTACTTAGATGAGGGACTGTATGGAGATACTGAGGGCTGGGGAGAGATAGAGGAAGGGAGAGAGACAAAGAGAAAAACAGAGAGGCAGAGAGAGAGAAAGACAGAGAGAGAGAGAGAGAGAGAGAGAATAGGAAGGAGAATGAGAGAAAGAGAGAGAGAGACAGAGAGACAGAGAGAGAGAAAGAATAGGAAGGAGAATGAGAGAAAGAGAGAGAGAGAGACAGAGAGAGAAATTTGTATTTTATCCTAGAGGCAATAGAGTGCCACTGGAATTTTTTTGACCAGAAGAATGACTAAATTGAACCCTCTAACAATGGTACTTCCATTCCCTCTAACCTTTCCCCACAAGGGACTGATCTTTTGATTTAGAACCTATTTTAAGAATCTCATCTCTGAGCATCTGTCTTTTAGAAAAGTCAAACCCTGGCCTTGCTCCCAAGTTCAGATCATAATTCCTCCTCAGATCTTGCTGACCCTGTGAATTTCAAATCCTAATCCTAGAGCAACACACTCATCCTGAACTGGAGCCCTGATTGTGACTATGGCTGACCTGACCAAGCCCTGGATGTTGACTCAAGCTTCAATGTAGAGAATAGTCACTGAGGACACTTGTCCAAATGAGTCCGTGGTGTCATTCCTGTATTGGGAATTTCCATAGTTGATCGGTCTCATTCTGCTACCTTTGGAATAGGAAAGAAGAAGGGAAGATAGAGGGGGTGGGAAGGAAAGAGAGAGAAAAGGATGGAAAGAGGAAAATTTTTCCAAAAAAGAAGAAAAAAAGGCCTCTGCCTCCACAGACAAGTCATCCAGAGGTCAATGTGCACAATAAATTGCATAATTGACTATAAATTTAATTAGAGCAACTTAGTCAGATGGAAAGTGAAGAAAGGTCAAGAAAGTCAGCTATTTCTCCATGATGCTGTCTTTCTCCAGCCATCTTCTTTAAATAGGGCAAGGAGAATGAGGGAAGAAAATATAAGGGAATGATCTTATTGTTGTAGATAACATTTATATAGTACCTTAACGTTTGCAAAGTGCTTTACATATATTATCTCATTTTTCTTCATAACAACCTTGAAAGGTAGGCACAAGAATGGCTAACCAAACTATGGGATCTGAGTGAAAAAGAATATTATTGTATCTTAGAAAAATGAGAGGTTCAGAGAAATATGAGAAAATTTGTATGAAATGAGAACAAGTGAAATAAACTATGCCTTAAGAACAATATATACAATGACTACTATATAATAATATAGTTGAAAAGACCACTAAAAGCATGTCAAACTGAGTAATTGGAAAATCAGTAATGGTCTCAGAGAACAGCTAATAAAACATACTTAGTCTCATTAGCAAAGATGCAAGGGACCAGGAGAGCTAGAACGTTACAAACGTTGTCAGTCATGGTTATTAGATAGCACTTATTTTTACTTGGTTCTACAATGGAAGTGGGGGGCAGTACCAGGAGTACATTCAGAAATGACAATTATATCAAAGTAAAATACAGCAATAAGATCTATTTTTTTTAATTCTCAGGTACCCCTGCTTTACTGGTAATGAGACTTCTGCCCACTTCAACTATAAGAAGCACAGCCAGGACCCTGAAATCACCGAAGTCTTTCCTGATTCTCCGTAATTCTAGAGCCTTCCCTCTGTTGGCTCTAATTTATCTGGAATGAATTTTGTTTATATCTAGTTGTTTTCATGTTGACTCCTCCATTAGACGATGACCTCCCACAGACCAGGGATGATATTTTTTTGCCTTTCTTTGTATTGCCAGCACTTAACAAAGTGCCTGGCATACAGCAAGTGCTTAATAAATGCTGGCTGACAAGGGGCAGCTAAACAGCTCAGTGGATTGAGAGCCAAGTCTAAAGTCAGGATAACCTGCGTTCAAATCTGGCCTTGGACACTTCCCAGCTGAGTAACCCTAAACAAGTCAATTAACCCTCATTGCCTAGCCCTTACCACTCTTCTGCTTTGGAACCAATATATAGTATTGATTAGGTGACAGAAGGCAAGGATTTATAAACTTGTTGACTTGTAGCCTTCTTGTGAGCACTTTGGGTCAACCACAGTTTTGATTCCTAAGAGACTGTGGCTTCCCAAGATTCACACCAATATGACATAGCCAAAAAAATATTTGTGTTGAAAAGATGAAAGACTTGGAATTGTTAAAAAAAAAAAAAAAGCAATTAATTTCCCACCTACAATCTGGCCTTCTCTCCCCCTCCTATTCAGTTCTGGGTCCAACTTTTTGTCCATCTGCAGCACCGGCCCCAAACCTATATAATAATGTACTCATTCAATGGATTGGCCATCCAATTGCATATTGTGGACAGGATAATAGTCCTTTTTGATCTATCTAATTTTCCTATGTGGATTATTAGGGTATTCTCTTCTCATAATCACAGATACTAAGAATATCTTTAGCATTCTGTGACTTGATGGAATTGGCTGGTACTATGAAACCTACTAATGGGAGCACTTGAAGAATCTCAAGATCTTCAGGAAATCATTCTTCCATCTGGATCTTGTAAAAGATAACCTCCACGCTGATGGCAAAGTTTGTTAAGCACACACCTCTCTATTTTATGCCTGGATAGACTTTAATAATTACAGAATCAGCCAACGGAATTATCCCTATGAAATAATTTTTCAGGGAATTTTCCATAATCTTAGTATGTATACAAGTGACTCCATTTTGGAAGAAAAATTTTAAGGATGTGTTTGCTCTTTTGGGTCAAATTATTTTTTTTAAAACATCCATGAGAATTAGGTAAAGGAAGGGAATAAGTGTTTCTATAGCTCCTACTATAGGCCAGGCACAGTACTAAGCACTTTTTTCATTTTTTTTTACAAATATCTCACGTGATTCTCACAACAACTCTATGAGGTGTTCTTATGATTCACATTCTACAGCTGAGGGAACTGCATTTGAGGTTAAGTGACTGGTCCAAGATCATCTAGCTGTAATAACAATATACAATAAACACAGTAGAGTCATTTATTCTTAGTATCTTTCAATCAATGGCATGACAATAAAGATGTGGCTTTGTTGTAAAGAATCCCTTATACGTAAAGGTTCATTTGTGAAAGTCCCTTCTTACGTTTTCATCAAGGGTACTTTTCATATTAAGTTAGATAATTCTCATAAATATTTTATGAAGGTGAGAAATAGAGTATTGGCGAGCAGTAACTGATATTCTCTTGAATGCCTTTTTATGAATATTATTTGTAATTTTTCTGAAGAACTGAGGAGTCAGGGTCCAGATATAGTGATTCCTCTGTCAATGATGATGAAATTCAGTTATTATAGTGTAACTGAGGGTTGGTGAGCAGGTATTAATATTCTGGGCTCATGGTGGGAAGCCTGCTTCCAGAAAGTTATGATTTTAAGTAATGAAAGTACCTTGTTCCCCCAGTTGGAGCATATGAAGATATTATATAACTGACTTCTAATCTTGTAATGAAGAAGTGGCCTACTGATTGGTACATAGCCAGGACTGGGATGCATTCAAAAAGGCACTAATGAGCCAGGACCCAGCCTTTGGTAAAGCTTGCCAGCTTAGTTGTTGTTCAGGTGAGCAACTCTGATGGAAGGAGAGAGGTTTCAGGCTTCCTCTACTCCCCTACAAAGGCTCATGAGTGACCCATGAATAGGAGCCTCCAGTCTTTACCAACTCATTAATGCATTCTTGTTTTAGGCGAAGGTGGTTGGAGAGGACGATGACCTTATGAGCTTCCAAAGGAAAGCAAACCATCAGGAGGTCCAGGAGTGGAAGTCATGTCAGGTGCTTTGGCCAGCCAGTCCAGCATCAAAGTAATAAATGAGTGACCCTAGGACTCAGTGGTAGCTGAAGTGAGGGCACAAGTAGGCAAAAAGCATTTTTATTTTTTTTAATAAATTTTATTTTTTAGAAAAGTTATCATGGTTACATGATTCATGATCTTACTTTCCCCTTCACACACACCCCTGACCTCCTCCCCCCCACCCCCATAGCCGATGCACATTTCCCCTGGTTTTAACATGTGTCATCAATCAAGACTTATTTCCAAATTGTTGATAGTTGCATTTGGTGTGGTAGTTTTGGGTCTACATCCCCAATCATGTCCGCCTCAACCCATGTGTTCAAGCAGTTGCTTTTCTTCTGTGTTTCCTCTCCTGTAGTTCTTCCTCTGAATGTGGGTAGCATTCTTTTCCATAAATCCCTCAGAATTGACCTGGATCGTTGCATTGCTGCTAGTACAGAAGTCCATTACATTCTATTTTACTACAGAGTATTGGTCTCTGTGTACAATGTTCTTTTGGGTCTGCTCTTTCGCTCTGCATCAATTCCTGTAGGTCTTTCCAGTTCACATGGAATTCCTCCAGTTTATTATTCCTTTTAGCACAATAATATTCCATCACCAATAGATACCACAATTTGTACAGCCATTCCCCAATAGAAGTACATACCCTCATTTTCCAGTTTTTTGCCACCACAAAAATCGCGGCTATAAATATTTTCGTACAAGTCTGTTTATCTATGATCTCTTTGAGGTACAGACACAACAAAGGTGTGGCTGGATCAAAGGGCAGGCGATCTTTTATAGCCCTTTGAGTGTAGTTCCAAATTGCCAGCCAGAATGGTTGGATCAGTTCACAACTCCACCAGGAATGCATTAATATCCCAATTTAGCCACATCTCCTCCAACATTCATTACTCTCCCCTACTATCATTTAGCCAATCTGCTAAGTGTGAGGTGATACCTCAGCTTTGTTTTAATTTGCATTTCTCTAATTATTAGAGATTTAGAGCACTTTCTCATGTGCTTATTGATAGTTTTGATTTCTTTATCTGAAAATTGCCTATTCATGTCCCTTGACCATTTATCAATTGGGGAATGGCTTGATTTTTTATACAACTGATTTAACTCCTTGTATATTTGAATAATTAGACCCCTGTCAGAGTTTTTTGTTATAAAGATTTTTTCCCAATTTGTTGTTTCCCTTCTGATTTTGGTTGCATTGTTTTTGTTTGTACAAAAGCTTTTTAATTTAGTATAATCAATCGTCCCATTCATATTCAGAGTTTTAATTATCAGTTGGGTTTTTCCCAACATTTTGGTATCCTCTCTTAGTTCTACCCCTTCTTCTTAGGCTATTTCCTTTTAAACCAGTGTTTTGTTTTAAACCTGTAACGCTTGTCCCCTCCTTTGATTTACTATCCTTTCTACCCCCTCCCTTGTTATTCCCCCCTTTTTATTTTTAAGGCCTAATGAATTCCCTCTCCCTTCTCCTCCCCTCCCTTTTTTGACCTCCCCAATCCTCTGCTCCCCTTGGTTTATCCCTTCTGACTTTCTCAGTAGGGTTAGATAGAGCTCTATATCTCAATGGATATAGCTACTCTTCCCTCTCAGGGTTAATTCCACTGAGAGTAAGGTTTAAATATTACCTCTTAATAAACTCTCTTCCTCCCCTTCTTATAATAGTATTCATCCCCTCCCCTTCCCATGCCCTCTTTGTGTGTAATAGAATATCCTGTTTTTCTTATTCATTCAAGTTTCTCTTGGTGTTCTCTATTATTCACCCCTCCTCTTTCCCACCCACCCCCTTATCATCTTAGGCCATTTAGTACTCCAACCTCTCCCTGTGAATAATTCTTCTAATTACTATAATAGTGGATACTATAATAGTGAATAGAGTTCACTACAGAGAATTACACATAACATTTCTCCATATAGGAATACAAATAATTAGATCTTATTGAAGCCCTTAAAGAGGAAAATTTAAAAATACGAGTTTTCTTTCTTTTTCCCTCTGTTTCTTATTCACCTTTTCATGTTTCTCTTGGTTTTTGTGGTTGGATATCGAACTTTCCATTTAGTCCTGGTCTTTTCCATGCAAATACTTGGAAATATTCTATCTTGTTGAATGCCCATACTTTCCCCTGGAAGTATATAGTTGGTTTTGATGGGTAGGTGATCCTTGGTTGTAGACCCAGTTCTCTTGCCTTTCCAAATATCATATTCCAAGTCTTGAGGTCTTGTAGTGTGGAGGCTGCCAGATCCTGTGTGATTCTGATTGGTGTTCCTTGATATCTGAATTGTCTCTTTCTGGCTTCTTGTAAAAAATTTTTCTTTTACTTGGAAGCTCTTGAATTTGCTATTATATTCCTGGGCGTTGTCTTTTCAGGGTTTCGTGTAGAGGGCGATCTATGGATTCTTTCATTGTCTATATTGCCCTCTTGTAGAACTTCAGAGCAATTTTGCTGAATAATTTCCTTTAGAATGGAGTCCAAATTTCTATTAATTTCTGCTTTTTCAGGAAGACCAATGATTCTCAAATTATCTCTTCTAGACCTGTTTTCTTGATCTATCAATTTCTCAATGAGATATTTCATATTTCCTTCTACTTTATCAGTCTTTTGACTTTGCTTTATTTGTTATTGTTATCTTGAGATATCATTGGCTTCTACTTGCCCAATTCTTGTCTTTAGAGACTAGTTTTCTGCTATATTCTTTTGATTTTCCTTTTTGATTTGGTCTATCCTGTTTTCTAGCTGTTTGATTTTGGTCTCCAATTTGCTTATCGATTCTTTTGATTTGGGGGCATCTTTTTCTAATTGCCCAATTCCACCCTTTAGAGACTGATTTTCAGCTATAATCTTTTGATTTTATTTTTGAATCTGGTCTGTTTGGTTCTTCAAGGCTTCCAGCTGGTCATTTCTGGTCTTCAATTTGCTTTTCAATTCATTTGATTTCTGAGCCTCACTTTCTAATTGTGAAATTCTGCCTTTTAAACTGTTGTTTTCTTGCCAGTTCTCTACCATCTTTCTCATAATCTCAGATTTGAACTCTTCAATAGCTTGTGACCAGTTTTCATTTTTGGGGGGAAGGTTTGTATATGATTACTTGTTTGTTCTCCTCTGCTGTTTGCTCTGTTGTGTGGAATTTTTCTGTGTAAAAGTTGTCAAGTGTTAAAGATTTCTTCTTGATCTTTCTCTTCTGGGGTTCTTATCTCTGGCTTGCCATTGTTAGCCCAGTGTCCTCTCAGCTTTATCCTCACGCTCAGGGTCTGTCTGCACTCTTTAGGCTCCTGAGGTCTCAGGTCTAGTTGTTCTCAGGGTCAAGCCTCCTGGTGGTCCCCTTGCTTGTTCCTCTGCTCTCCTTTCACAGTCTCAGGGCTCTGCTTCCACAGTCATACACCCCTCTGCACTGGGTCCCCACTCAAGGTCCATGCCTGTGCTCAGAATCCGCATCTGCAGCTGCAACCGCACCTGCGCTCAGGGTCTGTGTTCAAAGTCTGGGCGTTCTTTGGCCTCTTAGGGTCTTCAGTCTTGCTGCTCTCAGGAACAGGCCCTGGTGACCCCAGGTAGCTGCCAAGACTTAATGGGTGCCCCAAATTTACTCTAACTCTTGTGTGCTGGCTTTGGCCCTTCAATGCTGCACCCTGTTATGGGGTCCCTTCGTTCATCTGGATTTGTTTTTATGTCCCCTTGAGGAGTCCTATATGTTTTGGTTAGGAGAGGTTAAACAGCTGCTTTTTACTCTGCCGCCATCTTAACCTGCAACCTATTTTTTTTTCCACAAGAAGCATTTTTAAATGCTTATTGTGAGCCAAACATTGTGCTGAGCACTGCAGATATAAAAGAAAAATTAAAGACAGGTTCTATTCTCAAAGAGTTCATGATGTCATAAGGAATATAACAGGCAAACAACTAACTACAAATGAGAGAAAGGGTGACCCTGGGCAAGTCACTTGACCCCCATTGCCTAGCCCTTACTACTCTTCTGCCTTGGAGCCAATACACAGTATTGACTCCAAGATGGAAGGTAAGGGTTTTTATTTTTTAAAAAATGAGAGAAAGGGAAAAAGAGAGGGAGAGGGAGAAGAAGGGAGAGAGAGGGGGAAAGAGAGAAAGAGAGGCTTGGAAGAAGGGGTGGGGAGAGACAGAGAGAGTGACCTTTCTTCATAAGAAAAGGCTTTATTGCGAAAGTCTTTTCTTATACACACTCTGCAATACATATGCTTTATGTCCAAGTATTTATTGTTGATTGTTGATAAGTGAACTGAATATTATTTAGAAGAAAGTTAGAAATCAATCTGAGACAGATATTCAGAGTAGAGGTAAACATGATCAACACCAATATTATTAGAGAAATTATGAGAGAGAAATGTCTATGTTAAGATAGATTAAAATGGATAGATAAACAGATAGAGAGAGATAGACAGATAGACAGAGACAGACAGACAGACAGACAGATAGATAGATAGATAGATAGATAGATAGATAGATAGATAGATAGATAGATAGATAGATGTGGTAGGTAGGTAGGTAGGTAGGTAGGTAGGTAGGTGAATAATACAATAAATTGGAGATAACAAAAAGGGGCACTAGTATTAACAGGGATTAGGAAAACTTTTCTTTTTTTTTTTTAATTTTTTTTTAAACCCTTACCTTCTGTGTATTGGCTCCTAGGTGGAAGAGTGGTAAGGGTAGGCAATGGGGGTCAAGTGACTTGCCCAGGGTCACACAGCTGGAAAGTGTCTGAGGCCGGATTTGAACCTAGGACCTCCCGTCTCTAGGCCTGACTCTCAGTCCACTGAGCTACCCAGCTGCCCCATAAAACTTTTCAAAGAAGGTGAGATTTTAGCTGGGATGTAAAGGAAGCCAGGAGGCAGAGATGAAGAAGAAAAGTTTTCCAGATATGGAGGCAGCCAGCAAGAACTTCTGGAGTGGTAATATTATTATTTATTGTTGATTGTTGAAGTATATTGTGCAAGGAACAATATCACAGAAACCAGTGTTACTGGATCATAGAGTCTGTGGAGGGGAAGGAAAAGTCTGGAAAGGTAGAAGGAGCCAGATTAAGAAGAGCTTTGAGGGGGCAGCTGGGTAGTTCAGTGGAGTGAGAGCCAGGCCTAGAGACAGGAGGTCCTAGGTTCAAACCCGGCCTCAGCCACTTCCCAGCTGTGTGACCCTGGGCAAGTCACTTGACCCCCATTGCCCACCCTTACCAATCTTCCACCTATGAGACAATACACCGAAGTACAAGGGTTTAAAAAAAAAAGAGCTTTGAATACCAGAGTATTTTATATTTGATCCTGGAGGTGATAGGGAACCATGAGATTTGACAGCAGAGTGAAGGAGGGACTAGAGTGAGGCAAGGAAAACTATCCAATAATTATTGCAATAACTCCAGCAGGACATGACAAAAAGCCTACACCAGGGTGGTGCCAGCATCAAAGAGAGAAGATGGATTATATAAGGAATGCTAGGAAGATCAAATCAACAGGACCTGACAACAGATGACATATGGGAGTGACAGAAAGTAAGGAGCCAAGAATGGCACCTAGGTTGTAAATATGGTAGTCTCCTCAAGAGTAATAAGGAAGTTGGGAATAAGGGAAGGTTCGGAGGAGTTGAGAGATAATGAGTTCAGTTTCAGACATGTCGGATTTAAGCTCTCTTAAACATTAGGTTTGCCATCTAATTCAAATTGTCCAATAGGCAGCTGGAAATGCAAGACAGGAGCTCAGCGGAGAGGTTAGGATTCAATAAGTAGATCTGGGAATCATTAGCATAAAGACAATAATTTAATCCATAAGAACTGTTGAACTCACCAAATGAAATAGTATAGAAATAGAGAAGAGAAAAGGTCTCAGGATGAGCGTGGGAAGGAACATCTACCTTAAGTAACCTGGATGAAGTTCTAGTAAAGATTGCAGGTAGGAGGAGATCCAAGATAAAGTAGCATTGCAGACACCTAGAGAAGAAAAAGAATGGTGGTGGGGGAGGGAAAGCATTGATTAAATGCCTTAGTACTTTACAAATATCTCATTTGATCCTTACAACAAACCTGGGAGGTAGGCATTATGATCATCCCCAATTTACAGGTGAGGAAACTGAGTCATCTAGAAGTTAAATGACTCACCTTGGGTCACACAGCTAGTTAAGTATCTAAGATGGGAGTTGAAGTCAAGTTTCACTGACTGTACCACTTAACTACCTCTAAAGAAGGAAGAGGGTATCAAGGAGAAGAGGGTCATTGACTGTCAAAGGCTACAGTGAGGTCAAGAAGGATTCAGTAAAGGCCATTCTATTTGGCAAAGAGATCATTGGTAACTTTGGAGAGAACAGTTTTGGTTAGAATGATGAAGTTGATAGTTTGAATACTGGACAGAGTTGGTGCCCTTTGAATGCCTTCCCAGTCCATCAAAAGGATTCCTTTTTACTCTGCGGTTAGCAGACCAGAACCAGGCACAGACAGTGTCGGCATATTCCAAAGTCTCTCCCAGGCACTCCTATTATATGTCATCACAACTTTACCAGAAGCAGACTCCCCAACCTCTCCCCCAAGCCATGGGAAAGTGCCTCAGTATCTCTCTAAGCCTGTTTGGAAGTCCTAGAAACAAACAGTAGCCATTCACCCAGTACAGATAAAAGAACTTCTTGAGCACCACATTGAGCCATAAGAAAAGATCTTATTGGAAGAATCTCTTCTTATTCACTCTCTAATAAATATGCTTTATGCCCAAGTATTTATGATTGATTGTTGACAAGTGAACTGAATATTATTTAGGAAAAAGGTAGAAATGAATCTGAGACAGATGTGCAGAGAGATAAATAAAGAGATTGATGACTAGGGAAGAAAACAAATAACCAATAATATTAGAGAAAAATTCCCTAAGATTGAACCTAGTCTAACTACAAGGAATAGAGAGTTCTAAAGCCTCTGTCCCTTAGATTTAAAAAATGGGAAAAGAAGACTCCCCCCACCCCAAGTCACAAATATAAAGTTCAGAACTTAAGAGGCATCAACTAAAATGAGTATTTTCATACACAGTTGAACAGAAAAAGAATGAAGATTGTATATGAAACCTCTAATTGCTCCTACAGGTGGATTGCTTTTCTTCTGAAATATGTTAAAAATTCAATGTGTCATTTTCTTTTTTTTTTTAATCTTTACATTCTGTCTTGGGACCAATACTGTGTATTGGTTCCAAGGGAGAAGAGCAATAAGGGCTAAGCGAGGGAGAGTTAAGTGTCTGAGACCAGATTTGAATCCAGGAACCTAGCTCTCAATACATTGAGCCACCTAACTGCCCACCCCACTGTATGTTACTTTCAAAACTTCCCTATACATCTGTGATCCTTTCTGGTCTTCCCCCTCTTCTTTTCTATGGATTTTTAGGTAAAACATCAGTACCACTCATCTGTATAGGGCTTTGTCCCCGACATAATCTAGGAGGATTTCCTGGTTTTAGAACTATGGGCCCAATCTCTATTTCCTGGCTAAGGTCTCAAAGGGATTGAGCAGTAGGGCTTTAATGACCATTGAAACTAAATTCTGCTTTTTTGGATGAGAATCTGAAGATACTTCAAGGAGAAATAAGACTGGATCATACTGTGCAGCATAAGCTTATTTTTATGACAGAGAAGGATAAAAAAAATCATATTTTAATATGATTTTAGCTAATATATTTGCTTTGTGTTTTCCCAGGCACAAGTACCAAGAAATTTTTCCAGATGAAAATAGATTTCAGTAATCAAAACAATTTCAACTGTCAGGTTGACATTTTTCAAGGGTTTATATTCATGTTTAATTAAAGCACTTCAAATATAATATTAGCAATCTCATGACTTTGCATTTAGGATGTCGCACACAGTAGGCACTTCATAAATGTCTGCCACAAGGAATTGGAGTCTTATAATGAGAAAGGCAATATGATGTCATGGAAAGAATTACTGGTCTTGAAGTCAGAATGCAGTGTTAGAGTTCAGAGTTCTTTGTGGCTCTGATAAAAGTCATTTCACACGTTATTTTCATTTTTTTAAATGAGGCCCACTTCATTTTTCTCATCTTCAAAACAAAAGAGTTTGAAGAGATATTTCTAACATTCTCTGTTGTAAGTCCCCTCCCAATCCTAGAGTCCCTTTCAATTCTCACACATTTTGTTCTAAAGTTCTTTCCAGTTCTGATATTCAGTGTTCTGTGGGACCCTTCTAGAGCAACCAATCTATGTTCTAACATTTCATAATCTAAGGTCATGGTGGAGAACCTATGGCATGCATGCCAGAGGGGGCACTCAGAGCCCTCTCTGTGGGCACAGAGCTCACCAGAGTTTGTTACTAGAAAGTCAGAGGGATGAAGGGTCGGGCTGCTCCCCTTCCCCTCTCCCTGTGCCTGAGTATATCATCTGTCCCTCTAAAAGGTTCACCATCACTGATCTAAAGTCTCTTCTGACTCTGTTGTAAACTGAGCCTGATTTGGGTTCACCTGGTGCTTCAGATTGGTTGGTTGTTGTCCTTCATGCTCATATCTCAGGACCAACGTACAATGTGTCCCATAGTGATCAGACCAATCCAAGCTCAGAAGGCTCTATCACAGATCAGACACAAATGGCCTATATGAAAATCTGAGATGGAGATGTCTCTGAAATCTGCACATCTCACATTTCTTTTGAGCTACTGAAATTCTGGTTTTCTCATGGAGCACCATACTTTCTTTGATGGGAGCCCATCAAGCTGGAAGGTCCTGCATATTGATAGCAAATTTCTTCAAAGAGATCTTGAGAGTGTGTTTGTATTGAACTCCTTGTGAGCACTTGCCTTCAAACACAGACAAAATGAGTGGTTTGTGGAGTATCTAATAGTTAACAAAAAGAAGTTTTCTTAGCCATGTTAGGAAAAAATTTTCAACAAAGATAGAGCATTGCTTCACTTGGATGGAGTTCCCCTGTCTCTGTGTTGGGCATGTTGGTCCCACTGGTCAGAAACTTGATGCCTAACAGCTACAGCAATGAATTTTTGACCTTGGGCTACCAAGAAGCTACTTGGGGGTACAAGCCTTAGTCCCCTGGGCTAATTAAATCTCAAGTGTGACTTCAATACTTTTAAAGAAAACTAGCCTGGCTTTTGGTGGTGTAGGGCCTTGGAAAGGTTAACCCAGCCTACAAAACATTTCTTAAGAAATATTGTCCTGTAATGGCAGTACTGTACGATGATCAATTGGGAATGACTTAGTTATCCTCAGCAATACAATGATCCAAGACAATTCCAAAGGACTCATGATGAAAAATGCTATCCACCTCCAGAGAAAGAACTGACAGAGCCTGAATACAGATGGAAGCAGACTATTTTGCACTCTAGTTTTCTTGGGTGTGGTTTTTTTACATGAGTCTTCTTCCACAGCATGACCAATGTGGAAAAATGTTTTGCATGACTGCACCAAGATAACCTAGATCAAATGCTTATTATCTCAGGGAGGGAGGAGGAAAGGGTGGTGAGAAGGGAGGGAAAGAGGAAGTGAATTTAGGAACAAAATTATAGGAAAAGAATGTTAGAGATTGTTTTTATTTGTAATTGGGGAAATAATAAAATGTTATATTAAGAAATATTGTACCAACCACAAGCTACAACATTCTGTGTTCTAAAGTCCCTTTTTTCCATAAAGAACTATAACTAAGAATTCCTGCATGTAGTAAAAATTCTTTTGAGCAGTGGAAGAAGTCAGCCAGTCAGTCAATAATATTTATGAAGCGCATACTGATACACTAGGACACAAAGAAAGATTTTAAAAAATTAAAATTGTGCCTAATATCAAGGAGCTCACAATCTAATGGGGGAGACAACAAGCAAAGAACTACGTACAAACAAGACATATGGGATAAATTAAGGAGAGTCTCAGAAGAAGGTGCTACAATTAAGGAGGACTTTAAAAGACATTTTGCAGCTTAGATTTTGATTGAGTCCTGAAGGGAGCCAGAGAAATTCCACAAGGTAGAAAGGAGAAAGGAGAGCATTCCAGGCATAAGGGAGAGCCATTAAAATTGTTTCAGTTGGGAGATGGAATGCCATGTGTGAGAAACAGCTAAAAAGGGGCAGCTAGGTAGCATAATAGATAGTGCCAAACCTGGTGTTGGGAGAAACTAGGTTCAAATCTATAATGGGAAAAGGATAGAGATAAGGATAAGATTTAAGAGAAGTGGAAGGTTGTCTTTAAGGAACATGCTAGGAACTCTAGAGAAAGGATTTTAGCAAGTGGAGGCAGAGGAGGAACAATTTGGAAGGGACAACTGTTAGAGTAAGTGACTTCCTGTGGTAGTGAGGTTCTCTTCCTGTCCTGAAGGGAGGAGGAAAGGCTGGCTTGGCTACCTCAGCCTGTCTGTGGAGAAGGAAAAATCCTAAAAGAATCTTGGGAGGTTCTCCGTTTGACTGGAGAACATCCAGCAAAGGATCTGACTGTACCTGCTGTGTTTTTATCAGTTTTCCAGGAGGTTTTGTCTAAAATCCTGTCAGGTTGGCTTTGAGGTTTTACCTCAGGGGCAAGACCCACTGGGGTTGGACTTAGCCATTTTGAGAGCAATCATAACATGTTTTGGAGACAGCTTTTAAACTCAACCAAACCAACTACTGAGGGTCATAGACAGGCAGCTTAGCTAGCTCTTTTTTTTATTTTAATTTTAATTTTGAATATTTCCCCATAGTTACATGTTTCATGTTCTTTCCCTCTCCCCCACTCCCCCAAACCCCCATAGCCATCGCACAATTCCACTGGGTTTTACATGTATTGTTGATTAAGACCTAATTCCATATTATTGATATTTGGACTAGAGTTATCTTTTAGTGTCTACATCCCCAATAATATTCCCATCAGGACATATGTTCAAGCACTTGTTTTTCTTATGTATTTCTCCTCCCACAGTTCTTCCTCTGAATGTGGCTAGTTTTCTTTCTCATAAGTCCCTCAGCCTTGCTCTGGAATCTTGCATTGCTGCTAGTAGAGAAGTCAGTTACTTTCAATTGTACCACAGTGTATCAGTCTCTGTGTACAATGTTCTTCTGGCTCTGCTCCTTTCACTCTGCATCAATTCCTGGAGGTCATTCTAGTTCACATGGAATTCCTCCAGTTCTTTATTCCTTTGAAAACAATAGTTTTCCATCACCAGCAGATACCACAATTTGTTGGTCCATTCCTCAATTGAAGGGCATCCCCTCATTTTCCAGTTTTTTGCCACCACAAAGACCTTACTGATTTGTTTGTTTCAGGGGCAGGTAGGTGACTCAATGGATAAAGCCAGGTCTGAAGATGAGAAATCCTGGATTCAAGTCTGACCTTAGATACTTCCTAACTGTGTGACCCTTGGCAAGTCACTTAACTTCAATTGCTTAACCTGTATCTTCTGTCTTGGCACCAATACTTAGGCAGAGGAAAAGGAGAAAAAGGAAGAAGACCACTTTAATATATGGTGCATCCCCCAAAATTAGTCATGGGATCTTCTTATCGGTACACAAGTTCACAAGGTCCAAAACATTTATAAGTTAGTGTAAACAGGTAAAATTCATATCTGAATCCACAAAATGTAACAATACTACCAAATTAATGACCTTCCCCTGGAAACCTGGACATTCTCAGTAACTTATAGGACTCCCCTGAGTGAAAACATCAGCTGAGAATAGTCAGAGTACAACTACAGCTACAGAGTACAGTACTCTCTTTCTGTGGCACTGATTGACTCCTATGCCTAGACCCTCTCATTTCCCTCAGTAGTCACCTATCCCCAATTGCTGTTCCTCGTTGTTGCCCGACCCCCATCTCTATTCTGCACAACTGAACCGAAACTTCCCATAGGTGGTAGACATTCTGGTACCATCTTCCACAGCAACTACTTCTAGTACCTCTCCAAAGTTCCTAACAGCTAGTCATCAGACCTGTTTAATGTCCTCCACAATTCGGTCTCCAGCAGATCACACTCATTAACTTTTTCAGGAAACAACTCTACAACTGACCCAAAAATATAACTGCATTATTCTTAAACCTTCTTTAGCCCCACAGTCTCTAAAGTCCCCACATAGCACACACACACACACACACACACGAGTGCACCCAAGGGCTGTAGGGACTTTCCTTCCTTGTACTTCATAAGCTTATCACTCTCTAACTCAATGTAGATTCATGATGATTCATAACTCTTTACCTCTTCTGTCTCCCAACTGCTCAAACAATGTGTATCCTGCTTGCATTAATGCTTTCTGGTGGATCCAAAAATCATGTAGCATGGATTTTGAGTTGGGGAGAAACTTAGAGATCATTTAGTCCAAATAACTCATTTTTCAGGTGAGAAAATTGAGGCCTAAAGAGATGAAGTATTCCCTAGGATCACATGGGGAGTAAGAGGCAGAACTGAGACCTGGGCAGCTAGATGATTTGGTGGGAAGAATTTGGAAGAACTGAGTTCAAATCTAGCTTCAGATGCTCACTAGCTGTAGGACCTGGACAAGTCACTTAACTACTTTGTGCCTCAGTTTCCTCATCTGTAAAGTAGGGATAATAATTGCACCTACCTCCCAGGGTTGTTGTGATGGTCAAATGAGATAATATTTCTAAAGTGCTTTGCAAACCTACATAAGATATATATATATATATATATGTATATGTATACATATATATATATGCTACCTATTATTGTTGTTACTGTTAGAACTCAGGTTCTCTGACTCCAAAGCCAGCCCACTTTCCATTTTCACCCTACTTTCTCCCCTAGAGAACTGAGAGAACTACCCACTCCTCTCCAGCTGTCACTCTATGCCAATTATATCTGATTATTCAAATTATTTCCTCAAACATCTGAAAATTTGGAGAGGAAGGGTGGAGGGGAGAATTCCTACAAGTCAGGACCAGAGAAATTTGTAGTTCCTCATACATAAATAAATGGAAGCCTTATTTATTTTCTCCCTCCCAGAATGGAGATAGAATTTGGAGCTAGAAGGGACCGTAGAGATGAAACTAGTCCAACTCTATTTTGCAGATGAGGAAACTTAAGCCCAGAGAGGCTTAGTGATGTTTGCAATTCATCTGACTGCAAATCAATGACACTTTTCACAATAGTTAGTCTTGTCAAGACCGAAAGCCATTGCCTCCACTGGACAAAGACCTGACTTCAGGTACCTTGATAAAATCTCTCCCTTGTATTGAAATTTGAAATACATACATGCAAGCGTAGCCAAAGTGTTGCTGTGAAAACTATAGCTTTTGAACTTCCAAAAAAATTTATGGGGAGGTTGAGATCAATCTTGTCCTATTTTTTGCTCAAGAACTTTTGGCTTCCTGCTACCTTAGATTGTTTTTCAAGGCTCTCCATAATCTGGCCTCATCCTTCCTGCTCAATCTTCTTTCCCATTATCCCAATAAAATTGCTAAGGTCAGTTCTGTGGTTCCAGTCTTCAAGGAAGGGCTTATTCTCTGAATGTTGTACAGAGCAACAGTCATCTTGGGCCCAGAGTGAATCTTAATGTCATCCGGCTATTTTGCACATGGGTTCTATGGGTCACATGTTGTGAGCCTTGGTGAGAAAATTAGAAAGGCTCATGAAACCCATCTCCAATCCTAGAGAAATAATTCAAAGTGAATAACGTTCAGGGAAAGGGTTGGTTACATCACCGTCCAACATACCTCATTCTCTAGGCTAGCATGGGACCAACTCTCATTGGCTCCCAAGGGCTATCAATAAACAATGATGATGGAACCAACCCTCCAACCATGTGAAAACTGAAAAGAAATCGTTTGAAGAGCCAAATGGAAATGCATCCTTTTGATGTTGAGCCAGTCTCCCAAACAACTATAGAATCCAGGAATCTCCAAGTTGAAAAAGACCTCAGAGGTTATTTGGTTCCATCCTTTTCTGAGTAAGAAACCCCTGGAAGAAAACACCCCATTTGAAGCAAATATCCAATGCAAAGAGACCTTTTGCCCACTGTTTCTCAATTCCATATGAGTCCTCAAGCCAACAGAGGGTTCAAATAGTTAACATTAATTGTATAGTCAACCTATAGCTTCCATTTATCTTCCCTGGGAAGCCTGAGTTTGCATTCTAATTATCTTTCACCTGAATTAGTGACATAGCCTCCTAATTGGTCTTCTTGCCTTAAGTATCCATTCCCTTTCCTTCTTCTATTCATCTTCCACATAGCAGCCACAGTGATATTCCTAAAACAGAGGTCTGACAATAGCACTCCCCTACTCAATCGATTCCAGTGGCTCCCTATTACTTCTAGGATCAAAATCAAACATCTCTATTTGACATTCATATCCCTGGCTTCAACCTGCCATTCCAACTCCCCTTTATGCAGCTAGCCAGTGAAGTGGAGAGAGCACTGGGCTTGGAGTTTGAAAGACTACACTTTTTGAGTTCAAATCCAGCCTCAGACATTTACCAGCTGTGTGACCCTGGGCAAATCACTGAGCCCTATTTGCCTCGGTTTCTCATCTGTAAAATAAGCTGAATAATGAAATGACAAAACACTCCAGTATCTCTGCCAAAAACCAAAAAAAAAAAACCCTAAATGAAATCATGAAGAGTTGGACTCTACTGAAATAACAAATAACCCTTTCGTGTCCTCTTAATCAATCCAAACTTGCCTTCCTACTGTTCCTCATATACAACACTCTATCCTCCATCACTATCCCCCAGGGCTTAAAATGTGTTTCTTCCTTACATTTACTTCTTAGTTTCTTTCAAAAATCATCTCCAATGCTATCTCCTCTGTGTGGCTTTGCATGATCTCTCCAGCTGCTAATATCCTTCTGACCTTAAACTTATTCTGTATTTGGATTATCTATATTATCTATAAGGCAGAGGGGAGCTTACTCAACCAAAGTTGATGTTCTCACCAGACATAATCCTAGATGATAAAATAGTAATGCCGAAAACAAGTTCTTAACACTCAGTGCTCCCTTTTACAAAGTAGAGGCACCTTTACGTGATGAAATTAAAAGGAGTCTGACCATTAGAAGAACAAAAAAAAATTGTCAACATTTCCAGAAGGGGGGGGAAAGGCGAAGGGAGAATATATTCCCAAAAGAATTTAAATCTAGAGTCGGTCACAAGTTTAAGGACATTTAACTGTGCCCTCATTCCCAATAGGAAAAAAACCTACCCTATTTGGAGCAAATATACAGGGTAAAGAGCTTTAAACAGTTGTGAAATACAATGCTAGACCTATACCAAAGGGAGGCAAGGGGGGAAAGGGGAGTTTCTCTTCTCCCCACCTAATCAACCATCAAGTAGTGGGCTATTCACCCAGTATGATAT
>NC_058131.1:64698420-64723906 GCF_016433145.1 Gracilinanus agilis | reverse complement strand
ATATATATCTGTGTGTATATATATATATACATATATATATATAGGTTGCATCCATTTTTATGTTAGCTAAAAAATAAGGATTTTTTTTTTCTGCAGGAACTCAAAACCAATTCAACTTTTTTCTTTTTTTTTTTAAACCTTTACCTTCTGTCTCAGAATTAATACTGTGTATGGTTCCAAGGCAGAAGAGTGGTAGGTAAGGGCTAGACAATGGGGATTAAGTAACCTGCCTAAGATCACACAGCTAGGAAGCGTCTGAGGCTAGAATTGAACTCAGGACTTCCCCTTTCTAGACCTGGCTCTCAATCCACTGAACCATCTAGCTGCCCTCTCACCTTTTTTTTCCATACAAAAGTGAACATTTACAGGGATTGTGCTAGTCATTCACTCAAGTTGAAAGGGATGCCACAAAAAAATCTAGTTCACAAATTCCTAAACAGAGCTCGACTCTATAACATCCCTGAGAAAAGATTAGCCATCCTCTATTCAAAAACCTCCAGTGACAAGGAACTTGTTACTTCCCAAGGTAGCTCCTTCCATTTTTAGATAGTTCTAATTGTCAGTTTCCTTCTGTGTCTTTCCTTGTGGGATAATTCCCCAATTCTTATTGGTATCATCAAGCAGAGACTGACTATTCCTTCATGCCTGGCTTTAAGGGTAAACCTGAGGACTTTAGATTTTGAGTATTGTAGTTCCTGAGCCCTCACCAGTATGTTTCCCATTGTTAGTAAGCCAGATGAACTCTATTAGTCTTCAGGAAAGGGGTTTGCTAAGAAGGTATTCCAAAAATAGCTGTTACAAAGCAATCTTCCCAGAGGAGGGTGAATTCAATCCTTGTATCTACAATGTTCTTGAAGAGAAGGCAGAGAAGGAAACAAGGACTGAGTAAATACCTACTATACCAAAGCAAGTGTTTTAGAAATATTATCCCATTGAGAGTGGTCTCACAATAAAGTACAGTGGTCTTCGGGCTCAAATATAAAGGATACACCTGGGGAAAGGATGTCTCCTTTCTCCCTTAGTGTTGTCCTCAAGGTATATATTGTCCTCTTAGGTATAGCTTATCGTTGGGCTCTAGAGCTCCTAGCCAATGCTTCTCATGATCATTCAGGAAACCACGATCTTTTAGGCACTCTAGGTCCTTTCTCTTTCACTGGCTACTACTGTTTCTATAAACTTGGGCCCAATGACTGATGGAACCTCAGGTTGTCCCAAATTCACGTGGTTCCTGCCAGGACAATTCCATCTCAGGAATTTAAGTGACTTGCCCAGGATCACACAGCTAGAAAGTGTCTGAGACCAGATTTGAACCCAGGACTAAGATGAAGAAAGATTAACCACAAAAGAAACAGAGATTATAAATGCTTATAGACATTTGGCAGCCAAGTGAGTGATAGGGGCAGCCACCCTTCTCCCTTATCCAGTACCTTAGAGAAGTCTTACTACACAACTCTACCAGGAAGCAAAAAATAATCAAAAGATCACTAGCTCCTTTTGAAGTTGAAGTCGGTTCCAGTTCAGCCCTCCTGAGACATTAGTTCTAGTCTAGCAGACTTTTTGTCATCATATTCCAGGAAGCTTTTAATCACTCCTAGCCAAAAATTGACTCCCCAAAGTTTTACATGTAGGAATGGAACCAGGGAGAAATGCCTACTGACTAGGAAGGGCAAATCTAAGCACGTTCTAAGGTCTGGGCTGTCTTTGGCCAGCCTCCCTCCCCTCTTTATACTTAGATAAAGCTAAATCTGCTTCTGGACACCTCCCACCCTCTGCTCCAAGTTCTAGCCCCTGGAACCTAGCAATTCAAATCAACTAGCATTTAGTTTAATATGTGCCTGGCATTGTGGAAGGAATTGGGCATACAAAGACAAAAATGAAACTGGCTCCTGCCCTCAAAGGAGCTTACAGTCTCCTGGAAAGAGAACAAATCAAATGCCTCTTCTCTGTCATAGCCAATAATCTTTAAATATAAGAACATAGAGTTCACCACTAAAGGTTCTCTTCTCAAGGCTAAACATTCCCAAGTGATTCTATGATTCTAGGCACACTAGTGTAGAAGAAAGAGCATTGTATTTGACGTCATTGAGGCCTGAGTTCAAATCCTGACCCCTCCACTTATTAGCCCTATGACTTCAGTAAGTCACTCAATTTCTCTAGACCTTAGTTTCCTCATCTATAAAAAGCAGATGACATTTTCTGCTCATTCGTTTATTGAGAACAAATAAGAGAATCCAAACTAAGCATTTTGAAAATCCAAAAGTAATGATGATAGTAATTGCATTTATATAGTAGTTTGAGGCTTGTGAAACACTTTACAAAAATTACATCATTTTATCCTCACAACAACCCTGGGAGATAGGTGTTTGGCTTTTTTCTTTTTTATCTTTACCTTCTGCCTTAGCATCAATATTAAGTAGCAGTTACAAGGCAGAAGAGTGGTAAAGGGCTAGGCAGTTGGGATTAAGTGACTTATACAGGGCCACATAGCTAGATAGGTGTTATTATTAAACCTGTTTTACAAAAGAGGAAACTGAGGCAAGAAGCATGTAAGTGACTTGCCCAGGATCCCCCATTGTTAAGGGTCTGAGGCCAGATTTGAGATCAGGTCTTCCTGACTCCCAACTCCTTCATCCTATTAATGTCAGCTATTTGATTAAGCCAATAATAATTCTAACACTGAATATACTTGATAGCTGAGTTTGGATTCAGTCAGGGAATGCCAGAAGGCTAACTCCAGGTTTCTGTCACAGGTTCAGGGCTGCATTAAGAGAGGCCAAGTTTCTAGAGAGAAAGAGACAGACAGGGAGACAGAAAGAAGCAGAGACAGAGAAGAGGGGAAACTGAGACAGAGAGAGAAGAGGAGAGACTGAGAAACAGAAGTAGAGACAGAAAGAGAGGCAAAGAAAAGGGGACACAGAGAGACAGAGAGAGAAGGGAGACTCAGAAGCAAAGAGAGATCAGTCCCATTTTATCCTGCCCCCCCGAGTCAGACCACATCTACAATATTATGTTTGATTCCAAGCACATATTTTAGGAAGGGTATTGATAAAAAAAAAAAGAGAGAGAGAGCTGAGGAGGTTAAGGTGACCAGAATGATGATGGGGCTGGAGATTAGAGAGGATGAAGTTTTATTCAATGAACAAGTTAAGTCTGGTGAAGAGAGTAGGCAGGGACATGATAACTAATTTCCAAATATTCAAAGGTCAGTCAAATGGAAGAGCTATTGAATTTATTCTGCTTGGTCCCAGTGGAAAGAACTAAGAGCAAAGGATGGAGTTGTAGAGAATCAGATTTGAGCAAACTTGCCAGTAACCATGCCTAGTCTACAATGGAATGGACTGCCTCCGGAAGTGGGAAAAGCCCCATCAAAGAAACTACTCACCTCCTTTCACTAGAGTTCAGTGGCTCCCCATTACCTCTAGGATCAAATATAAAATCATTATCCGTCATTCAAAGCCTTTCATTACTTTACATCCCACCCTACCATCTGGCTTTCCAGTCTTTCTACACCTTACATCCCTCCATGTACTCTTTAATCCAGTGACACCAGCCTCCTTTCTATTCCTCTACCATGATCCTGCAGCTCTTGCCTCTGGCCATTTTCACTGGCTGTCCCTCTTATCTGGAATGCTCTTCCTCTTCATCTCTAATTCCTGACTTCCCTGGTTTTCTTCAAATCCCAGCTAAAATCTCACCTTCTCCCAGAATCTTTTCTCAATCCCACACCTCCTTAATGCTAATAGCTTCCTTCTGTTGATTATTTCCAGTTGATCTTGAATAGAACTTGTTTGTCGATCGTTATTCGTGTGCTTCTCCCACATGGGTTCTTGAGCTCCTTCAGAGCAGGGTCTATCTTTCTGGCTTACTTTTCATCCCCATCACTCAGTCTAGTGCCCAACACATAGTAGGTGCTTACTAAATGTGTATTGACTCATCAGTGGAGTTCTTCAAATGAAGGATTGTAAGGGATGTTGTAAGAAGAAGACAGGTTAGACTAGAGACCTATTGAGGTCATTCCTAACCTTGACATTGGAGGGTGGAGAGGGGTACACTCATGCATGTGTCTACATGTATGTCTTTTTTCTCCCCACCCTTGCTGAGTCGGGCATATCACTCGGTCTTATATAATTTTCATTCCTCATTCCTCTTTTCCTCAAATGAGTTAATTAATTGAGAACTAATTAAGGGTTTTATGCCTACTGTTTGACAGTGTTTGGAAACAAAAGTCATTAGAGAAAATGGGGGAAACCTGAATCATCATCTGCCACATGAAAATATTTAATTTGATGCCCCCAGAGGCATAGTCACCTAAGGCACTTCCCTTGCTAATATTCAGAGCCCTTGATGAGGCATAAAGATTGAGCAAACATTTTTGAATGGCATTGAAGAACCTTGCCAGTCTTGTTCCAACCTACCTTTCCAGCATTATTTCACATTATTCTCCTTCTGAGTTCCAACCAGACAGGACTCCTTATTCTTTTCCATCCCTCCCACTCTGGAAGGATGATACCGAGGGAAAAGCTCTAGATACGGTATCAAGGGGCCTGAGTTTGATTCTTGACTCTGTGTGACCTTAGGCGAATCACTTACCATTCTGGGGCCATTGGTGTTCTCATCTTTAAAATGAGAAAGGTTAGATTAGCTAGGCAGTTCGGTGGCACAGTGGAGTGAGTGCTCAGCCTGGAATTAGGAAGATATCCTCTGAGTCTAAATCTGAACTTATTACTTATTAGCTGTGTGAACCTGGGCAAGTCACTTCACCCCATTGGCCTCAGTTTCCTTATCTGTAAAATGAGCTGGAAAAAGAAACAAGAAACCACTCCAATATATCTGCCAAGAAAATCCCCAGTAGGCTTACAAAGAGTCTGACAGGTCTAAAAAATGATTGAACAACCACCACAGTGCCTCTAACCAAGAGCACAGATGGTCAGAAAGGAAAAGCAAATCAGTCATATGTGACCTAGTCCATTGCATTCATTTGTCCTAGTCCTGTGCATTTTGTTATATTTCTTCTTGATAACATGATATACAAAAACCAACGAACTCATCTACAAATTGACGCACAAGAGTTGGAATCACAGGCTCTCACAACTGGTTGGGACATCGAATTGCTTTTGGTCCAAAACCTTCATAGTGGATCTTATTGAGCTTCATGGAGGGGAAGACACTTTCCCAAAGTCCTACAGTTAGTTCATACTAGAGTAGAGAATGGAACCCAATCCCCTCCCTTGGAAGCCCTGCTCCCCCAGACTCCCAGGCCAGTGCTCTTTCCACTTACACCATTCCACTTAATTCACCAATGATTCGTCATACCTTGTCTGTACTAAGGACAAGGAACATGGCGCCGGGTATGCAAAGAGAAAACCAAAGCAGGTCTCACCCTCTGGGAGTTTATAGTCTACTGAGAGGATGTTCACAGGCTGGGCAGTAAATATTCAGTGTTACCCAGTCATCGTAAGAGTCATTTCAAAGTCACAATTGGTCATGATGGGTAGGACACGTAATTGCATTTTTTTTATAATTTGCCTACTGTTAAAAAGAAGAAAGGATGTGTGATTTAGCTTCAACAATCTAGAACCAACATTGTCTGTTATAGTTGACCCAGGATTCTCTGCCATCGGACACCGTCTTCATTTAAGTAGCTGTCACCACTATGGGCAGTTTCCTTTTGGCCCATCTTCCTTCACACCGAGGATTCAAATTTCTTGGACGCCAGGGACTGTGTCATATGCATCTTTGCATCACACATGGCACATGCCAACAAAGGGCGAGCTTCATGCACATGGTGCTCAAGTTCAGGGAGTTGAGATTTCTATAACAACTAAGATCATTTTTTAAAAGTTTTCTGTTGAGTTCAAACCCAGTAACTTCATAGACAATTAAGCTAATTTTAAAAACAACTTTATGGAGTCAACAGATGGTGAGGGAGAAAACAATGACATTAATTCAAGAAATCTTTCATTAAGTTAAAAGGAGTGAGACTTTTATTTACTCAATTATTTTTTAACTCGCTGGTTTTTAACTCAAAAAAAAGAATTTTTTTTTAAATTTTCTTCATTGCTTTGTTATGGCATCACTCACTAGACTTTGAATGGGAGGACTTATTTTCTAGTACATCTCTGCTATGTTATCTTAAGCAAATCACCTTCCCCCATGGGCCTCAGTTTCTCCATCTGTAAAATGAGAATGATTCTATCTGTCAGAACTGTTTTACAGGCATGTAAGCTTCTAGACCAATGATTCCCAAACTTTTTTGGCCTACCACCCCCTTTCCAGAAAAAATATTACTTAGCGCCCCCTGGAAATTATGAAATTATTTATTGAACTAGAATAGAGTGTAATACAAAAAAAGTGTGGCCATCACCACGCCCCTGGATCACTGCAGCACCCACCAGGGGGCGGTGGCACCCACTTTGGGAATCACTGCTCTAGATGGAGCGGTGGATAGAGCACTGGCCCTGAAATCAGGAAAACCAAAAACAGAACCTGCCAGACACCAACCTCTGCACAAGTCACTTAACTTTTGTCTGCCTCAGTTTCCTCATCTGTAAAATGGAGATAATAATAGTAGCACCTACCTCCCCAGGCTGTTGTAAGGATGGAATAACATTTGTAAAGTGCTTTGTCAATCTTATCAAACTCTATAAATGCTATTATTATTGTTGTGAATATCAAAAGAGATAATGTGCATAAAGTGCTTCATAAGTCTAGGACACTGTGTATAACCGGAAGCTATAATCATTTTTGTTCTGAACCAGGACAGGTCCTCTAGCTATCAGTTTACAGGTTTCCATCTTTGAGCTTTCAAGTGATATCCTATTTTCAGTCACAGGACCCAGAGCTTGAAAGGGCATCTGGTCCAAGCCTATCACTTTATAGATGTGAAAACTTGAGGCTCAGAGAGCCCTACGGTCTTGGTCACCCAGGGAATTGGGGGCAAGACCAAGAAATGAGCCCAGGTGCTCTCCAAATTCATTTTTCTTGCCACCATACTGCCTTGCCTTTATTATTAGGTATAGTGTAAACCCCAGAAATTTCTATAATCTTAGGTACCAAGTAAGTAGAAAGGAAGACTTCCTGAAGGAGGTGGTCCCTGTTTCACACAGGAGCAAGCTGCATTTTAGAGATTTTTTTCTTTCTTATTTTTTTTCCCGTTAAACCTAATGAATCTTCTCCCTTTGAGATAATAAAGAAAAAGTTTATTGTCTCTATGTTGTGAAGTGAGACCGAATTTTAGTGCCTTCTCTGGGGCCTCTCAGATGGTAATCCATTTACCCACCGAGCTCCATTTGTTTAATGTGGCCACATGTTCCCCTATTAAAAACTCTCTTCTTGCCAAGAGGCTTCATTTCCCAAAGTGAAGGCTAGACATGGATTTCTGAGGAGCTGTGAAGTAGCCAGGGATGTCGCAAGTGCAAGGGAGGGAATGAAAATAAGAGCAAGCAAGTATATAGTGATTTAAGGTTTGCAAGGCACTCTACACAGCCTGTCTCATCTGATCGCCCAACATCCCTGGGAGGTAGGTGCCATTTTGATCCTTGTTCATTTGTTTCAGTTGTGTCTGACTCTTAGTGGCCCCACCTGGGGTTTCCTTGGCAAAGATACTGGAGTGGTTTGCCATTTCTTTCTCTAGCTCATTTGACAGTTGAGGAAACTGAGGCAAAGAGGTGACTTGTCTTTTTAGGGTCCTATAACTTGTAAGTGTCTGAGACTGGATTTGAACTCAAGTCTTCCTGATTGCAAGCCCAGTACTCTACCCACTGTGCCACCTAGCTGCCCAATCCCAAACATAATGCCAAACAGAATAGGCAATGTTGGTTCTAGATGGTTGAAGTTAAGTCACCTACCCTTTCTTCTTTTAACAGAGGGTGAGGAAACTCAGGCAGATAAGATGGTAACTGACTTGCCCAAAGCCAAATCGTTTCTGGACAGAAACTCCTTCTAAGCTAGGCTGTCCTGACTCCTTTCTTCTCACCTCCTTCACCCTGCTCACCTTCCCAGAAATGTGTCTCCAATAAAGTGAATAACATTTTAGAAACAAGCTAAGGACAACTGGTTTGGTTCCTGTCTTCTATCACGTGAGAGTGTATAAAAACCAGGCTAGAAAACAAATAAACAAACAAACAAGGAACAAACAAAAAATGATTAGAAACCCAGTGACTTGCTCCAAGTGCATGTGTGAGGTCAAATTTGAACTCGGGTCTTCTTGCTTTCAATTCCCACACTCTCTGTACTGTGACACCTTGCATCCCTGTGCTACTTAGAACCTGTTCACATCCACAGGTCATGTGAACATCAAGACCTAAAATCTGTGGACAGCTGGCACCCTGGAGCAGGGAGGTAAGCATAAATGCTGCGTGTACGAGGCCATTGAATTGCTTCTGAGATAGAACAAAGACAGGTTTTCTCACTCAGGGCAGGCCAACTAATGCTAGGGGGTCAGTCTATATTCCAAGAGTTGGAAGGACAACTCCATTAGGAGATGGAGGGAAATAAGTGTATACCAAAATGGCAGACCAGGTCTGTACCAAAGTGTCTTTACAAGATCTGAGGAACTAAGACAAATTGGGACACTCATTGGCCAGAGATTTCTGTAAGCCAGAAGGTTGGATTCCAGCTCTCGCATAAATAAAAATAATAATGATAATAGATAGTATTTCTATCCCAGTGCCCCCTGGCACCCACCACCACACCATTTTATTGGGTCAAGCAAATGGTTAGAGATCTTGAGGTTCAAACGATCTCAATGTATTCTCAAACTTGAAATGAGTAAGAAGCCCAGCTCTCTTAATGAGGGAGAAATCCAGGTGCCTAGTGGGCAACTTTTGGTAAGGGATAAAGTCTAGGAGGCAGCTACACAGCTCAGTGGATAGAGCGCTGGGCATGGTGTCGGGAAGATCTGAGTTCAAACCAGCCTCAGACACTCACTAGCTAGATGACCCTGGAAAAGTAATTTAACTTCTGTTTGCCTTAATCCTCTGGAGAAGGAATGGCAAACCACTCCAGGATCTTTGCCAAGAAAAAACCCAATGGACAGTATGGTCCATGAGGTCACAAAAAAGGTGGAAATGACTGAACAACAGCAACTAGGTCTGCAAAGCGCTTTATACGTGTTACCTACTTTCATGCCCCTTCTAGCTCTAGCATTTAGAGCAGATTCAGTAATATCAGTTTTAATAGCTTCATTTGTTGCTCCTCCCAGAAGTATGCCTACTTTAAAATGGAGCCCTGGGAAACTCAGAATCCCAATCTAGTAAGGACATCAGAAGACATCTGGGGTGTTATTTAGCTGAAGCATTTATCCCCTCTGCAACTTCTACCCATTGATCTGAGTTCTACCTCCATGTTCCAATAGATACATTCCTAGTGGTGGAATTTTAGACAGAGTAGTACTGGCCTGGAGTCAGAAAGATCTCAGTTCAAATCCAGCCTCAGACACTAGCTATGTGACCCTGGTTAAATCATTTAACCCCATGGACGGTATTGGCTTCCTCTGGTTCACAGAGTATTGATGAGTCAGATACAACTGAACAACAGCAATTTTGTCCACCTGGAATGGAACCACCAAGTCTGCATATCCTGATCAGGATAAACCCATCTCTGGGATGATCTTGGAGCAAGGAGAAGTAGCACATAGCATGGTGGGAAAAAAAATAAAACACTGGACTCATCAGATGTTGTTTAGTCATTTTTCAGGCCTGTCCAACTCTCCATGACCCCATTTGGGGTTTTCTTGGCAAAGATACTAGAAGGTTTGTCATTTCTTTCTCCAGCTCATTTGACAGATGAGGAAACTGAGACCAACAAGGTTAAATGACGTAGGTCTTCCCGACTCCAGGCACAGCACTCTAACTACTTGTCACCTAGTTGTCTATTTGTCATCAATTGACCTGGGTTCAAATGCTAACCTTCTTACTTATTACCTGTATGATTACAGCCAGGTCACTTCCCTTTTCTGGGGCTCACTTCCCCCCCCTATAAAATGACAGAATTGGACTAGACCACCTCATCTCTAGGGTCTCTTGTTCCTCTAAGTCCTCTGCTTCTACAGTGTTTGTTGGAGCCCCCTTGCCAGACATTAAATTCCTATTATGGATCATCCCCTAGGTACGATGTGAGAAAACTGGACCCTGCTCAGTCGTGAAATTCCCCTGAATCACTTCTTCCCTTTCCCACCCCCCAATTCACTTCAATTAAAAAATGGGGGTAGGGGGAGCCTTTGATGGTTTAATTAGGATGATACCTTTTAGGTCTACATTTCTAAGAGTCCCCTTGAGTGGAAGGCTGATGAAGAAGGAAATGAAAGGGAAATGAATCAGACTTTTCGTGTATATAACCGAACCACTTAATAGCTCAAAGTACTGCACGCTGAATTCCCCTTGTTAGGAAATCCAATTAGAGATGAGTCAGAGAGAGGGATGGAAGTACTCTCCTCCTGCACTTCAGCCACAAAATGAAGAAAACTGAGCTCCGAGACCACGGGCTAATTCACGGTTCAGTGACGGGCAAACTCTGAGTGGCTATTTTCCACCAGCTGGTCTCAAGCCTTGAGAAACGTAGACCCAACTGTGAAGGAAGACTCAAATCCAGGGCTCCCAGATTACTCACACAGGCCAGTGGTCCTCTGTGGCAGGGGAAAGATGAAATGACTGAGGCTGCCCGGATCCCTTTCATTCTCTCACCTCCCAGTAGGGCTCCTTACATCCAGGCTCAAAGGTATTTCATGGATCACATCTTATGTCTGAAGGTCCCTCAGAGCTCTGACATTCTGGGACTTTGTGACTTTGTGAACAAAAGATACAGTGAGTGTGATTTAATCTTCTCTTCTTGATGACTCAGATCTTCATGAAGTGAATCCCTTATTGTAATGGTTCTTTATACAGGGACAACCTTAAGGACAACTGAGGTGTTTCAAGGACTCGAGCATCTTTTTTTCCCTCTATCTCCCACTGCATGATGCATGAAGGAAGGAAGGAAGGAAGGAAGGAAGGAAAGAAGGAAGGAAGGAAGGAAGGAAGGAAGGAAGGAAGGAAGGAAGGAACTGGGAAGGAACTAGGTCAATCCCAGAGAATGGCATTGTTTGCACTATGATTCACTACCCTTAGCAGTTGAAAGAGATCCATGTACCCTGAAGCAGGGAGGTCTGTTTTCCTTTGGCAAGACAGCTTTTACCTCCAGTGAGCATGACTGATTGTTAATTAAGTCCTTAGTGCACAGATTCAATCAGTCTAGTGTGGAGCATTTCCATCAGCTGCAGCTCACTTGGTGGTGGAGGCCGAGTGACCACACACCCAAATAAATAGTCACCAAATTGCATTCTATTTTACATCTTCGCACACTGCTCCGGGACATATGAGAAAAAAAAATCGATTGAGTTCTTCTCACAGAAGTACAGAAAAACATGGGCAGATTGTTAAACTGTTTTGAAATTCTCTTCTCTGCTCTGCTTTAATAAAGGAATCATCCTAACTTTCTCACACCAGCAAGAACGAAAATTTGTTCTTGTGATTCTGGAAATCAAAGAATCATAAAATCTCAGGGCTAAAAAAGAAACCTAGAGATCATCTCATCCAACTGCTTCTTGAAGCAGGAATGCCATCCTCTATATACCCAAAGCTAGAGGCTGAGTGCATGGAGCACTGAGGCTAGGAAGGATGGAGTTCTACCCAACCTCAGACATTCACTAGCTGTGGGACTGTGGATAAGACACTTCGCTCTGTTTGCCTCAGTTTCCTCATCTGTAAAATAAGTTAGAGAAGAAAATGGCAAACCACTCTAGTATTTTTTAAACCCTTAACTTCCATCTTAAAATCAATATTGTATATTGGTTCCAAGACAAAAGAGCAGTAATGGCTAGGCAATGGGGGTTAAATAGGAGGCACCTAGCTGCCCCCACTGTAGTATTTTTGCCAAGAAACCCTTAAATGGGGTCAAGAAGAGTCAGACACTAGGGGGTAGCTAGGTAGTTCAGTAAATAGAAAGCCAAGCCTAAAGACAGAAGGTTCTGAGTTCAAATCTGAGTTCAAATCTAAACTCAGATGCTTCCTAGCTATGTGACACTGGGCAAGTCACTTAACCCCCATTGCTTAGCTCCTACTGCTCTTCTGTCTTGAAACCAAGACACAATGTTGATTCTAAGATAGAAGATAAGGGTTTAAAAAAAAGAAGAGTCAGACATGCCTGAAAAATGATTGAACAACAAATACCCATTACAAATGATCATTCTGTGTGCTCGAAAACACCTTGACCAACAGAAATTTGCTACCCACTAAGCAGCCTATTCTAATCTTCGTTACACATGTCTTACTTAAATTGAGCCAACCGACCCTCTGAAACTTGTATCCCTTACATAGTGCCTGGCACATAGTAGGCATTTCGTTAATGATTGATTGATTGATTGATTGATTAATAATTAATGATTGGATAACTCTTTAGTTGTTGTTCAGCCATTGTGGTTATGTCCAACTCTTGTTAACATTACTTGGGGTTTCCTTGGCAAAGACACTGGATTGGTTTGCCATTTCTTTCTCCAGCTCATTTTTATAGATGAGGCAACTGAGGCACAACAGGTGACTTCCCCAGGGTCACCCAGATAGTAAGTGGCTGAGGTCAGATTTGAACTCAGGAAGATAATAAGGTCCTGACTCCAGACCCAGGTCTCTATCAACTGCATTACCTAGCTACCCCATGTTAGTGATCCTGAATGGAAGTTAGCTGTGGCTTAAAGAGCTCGTGTGTGTCTGTGTGTGTAGGGGGAATGTTTGCTGTCATGGGATCAATCATGACTTGATTTGATCCCTACATAGTAACCAGGTCTTATTCTCTTGGACACCCGGGTAAATTTGGCCCCTGAGTACATGTTGTTGGAGCCCGGTCCTTGCTCAGCCTATGCCTAGACCCAAGTCACCTTCACAAAATAAAGCATTTTGGGGAGAGCCAGAAGGGTCTCCTGAGACCTGAGATATGAACTGAGTCTTAAAAGCAGCCAGAAAAAACTAGGAGGTAAGAGAGTCTCACAATGGAGGGTAGCAAGTTCAAAGGCAGAGAGAAGGGAAGATGGGGTGATGTATTCGAGTCACAGATCCCTTTGTCGTCAGCCTGGGAGAGTCATGACCCTGGGCCAAGCCAGATGAGGGATCTGGGACTCAGAAGGAGTCAGGGCTGTACACAGGAATAGGAGATGGAAAACACCTGGCTTCTGCTAGCTGGGCCACCTTCGGTGAGTGACTTCACTCCTGTGTGCCTGTTTCTTCATCTGAAAAGTGAGGAGTTGGGACTAGACAGTCCCTCCTGTCCCTGGCAGCCAGCTCTGACATTCTGTGGCCATCGCTGTGATGTTCTGTGTCTTTGAGCTTCCTTCCAGCTAAGCAGAGGGATTCAAAGCTGCTGTTTTTTCTCTCTGTCCCTCAGATGAGCAGAGCATCCTTCCCTGTAAGAAGGAGGAGCTGCAGTGTGACAACGGGCTGTGCCTGCTGAACTGGCTGCGCTGTCACTACAAGAAGGACTGTAGTCGGGACTACATGTCCATCAAAATCACCTGCTCCAGTAAGTCTTCTCCCTAAGCCCTCCCCACCCAGGGTACCACTTCCCTCCCAAGATCTGGGTCGAAAACCAGGTGGGGGCCACTCACTCTCCAGCCAGGCCCTGCTCTGACACTTGGGGAAGAGCTTTGGGGTTTTCATTAAAGAAATTATGGTGTCTTGCCAAAGAACTAAATTAATCAAATAGCAAGAGCCCCAGGGAGGGTCAGGAGGGGGAAAAAAAAGAAGAAACTTCTGTAGTATGATGGCGAGAACTCCAGACATGGCACCAAAAGGCCCCAGCTCTGCTGCTTACCAAATGGTGGGACCACAAACAAGTCTGTTTAATTTCTGAGGCTCCAAATCCTTATTTCTAACTGCCCTTTGAATTTCTTGAATTGGGAGCGCCATTGTTGTTGTTCAGTCTTTTCAATCCTGTCCAACTTTTCATGACCCTCATTTGCATTTTCTTGGCAAAGATACTGGAGTGGCTTGCCATTTCCTTCTCCAGTTCATTTTACAGATGGGGAAACTGAGGCATGTGGGGCCAAGTGACTTGCCCAGGGTCACATAGCTGGGAAATGTCTGAGACCAGATTTGAACCCAGGACCTCCCATCTCTAGGTCTGGCTCTCAATCCACTGAGCTACCCAGCTGCCCCTCCAATGTCATTGTTCTGAAGCACACATCTGATCATATCAGTTTCTTACTCAGTGAACCTCAGAGGCTCCCTATTACCTCTACGATCAAACAGAAAGACTTTTATTTGGTTCCTTTTAAAAAGCTCTTTGTCTCTGACCCCTTTCTACTTTTCTCATACTAGACTACCCTTCACACAGTCTAGAATCCATCTACAGCTGAGAACACAGCAAACAAGAAAATAATTTTAAAGCACTTAGTACAGTGCCTGGCATATAATTGGTTCTTTATAAATGCTAGCTTTTTTTTTTTAACTCTTACCTTCCATCCAATACTGTGTATTGGCTCCAAGGCAGAAGGGTGGTTAAGGGCTAGGCAATGGGGGTCAAGTGACTTGCCCAGGGTCACACAGCTGGGAAGTGTCTGAAGCCAGATTTGAACCTAGGACCGCCCATCTCTAGGTCTGGCTCTCAATCCACTGAGCTACCCAGCTGCCCCCAAATGCTAGCTTTTAAAATTATTATTGTTATTATTATTATTCATATTATTATCATCATTATTATTATATTGTCATTATTGCTATTCCTAATTTATCTTTATTATTACTACTACTATTAATAGTATTTTTATTATTATTACTACCCCTAATTTATCATTTTTATCATTGTTATTATTATCACTATTATTAATAGTATTATTGTTCTTATTATTACTATTCCTAATTTATCATTATTATGATTACTACTATTCCTAGTATTATAATTATTGTTATTGTTATTATTACTAATCTGTCATTATTAGTAGTATTACTCTTCATAGTATTCTCATTATTGATGCTGTTGTTATTGTTATTGTTATTATTATCATCATCACTATCTCCCTTCTCCAAGCCTTGGCACTCCCAAAGGTCCCCATGCCTAGAATCCTCTGCCCCCTCTCCTCAGCATCTGAGTTTCCCAGCATCCTCTAGGATTTCGTTCAGATCTCACCTCTGTAGGAAGCCTTTCTCGGTGCCCCTCAAGGTGACAGTGCCCAGTAGAGGCAGGAGGTCACAGAGTGGAGAGAGTTCTGGGTCTGAAGTCAGGACAGACCTAAGGGCAAATCTACTCTCAGACACTTGCTAACCATGTGGTCCTGGGCAAGTCACTCAGTTGATGTCTGTCTTGGTTCCTTTATCTGTAAGATGGCAATAATAAACACACAGAGTTATTGTGAGGGAAAATAAGATGATATTTGTAAAGTATTTTGCAAATGTTAAGCATTATATAAGTGCTAGATATTGTTATTCTTTTTTTCAAATTATTTTCATCTACTCTCTTCATATAGATAGATATACACATACATATACATAGTTATTTGGGCTCCACAAGGTGGCTAAAGCACCAATCCTAAAATTAAAAGGACCTGAGTTCAAATCCAGACACAGACACTTTTATTAGCTGTGTGTCCTTGGGAAAGTCATTTCACCCTGTTTGCCTTGGTTTCCTCATCTGTGAAATGAGCTAGCCAACGAATTGGCAAATCACTCTAGTATCTCTGAAAGAAAACCCAAATAGGGTCGCAAAGAATCAGACACAACCCACTGACTTAGTTAAAACCACCACCTAGTTAAATACATATTGCCCCCGTGTTAGGATGTATACTCCTGAAGGGCAGAGACCATGCTTTGGTCTTTTCTTGTATCCCCAGTGCTTTACACATAAGAAGTACTTTCTAAGTCAGTTTGTTGACTAACTACATAACTGACTACTCTATAAAGGGGAGTCAGTAATTCCTACACTACCTACCTCACAGGGTTCTGAGTGGATCAAAAAATATAATGTTCAAATCTGGTGGGTACGTGGGTGGGTGGATAGATGGATAGATGGATAGATGGATAGATAGATAGATAGATAGATAGATAGATAGATAGATAGATAGATAGATAGATGCATGGGTGGATGGGTAGATGGATGGATGGACGGATGGATGGATGGACAGACGGATGGATGGATGGACAGATGGATGAAGAGATGGATGGATGAAGAGATAGATAGATAGATAGATAGATAGATAGATAGATAGATAGATGGATGGATGGATGGATAGATCCTAGGGACCACTTATATGGTCCCATATCCCATTGGGACTGAAGACCCAAGTAAGGTTTAGCAGGGCATCAGACCTACCACTCCACCTTCAGCTAGGGGCACGGGACTGGGGAAAGGCAGAAGTATGCTGGCAAATGGCTTTCCAGGAAAAAATGTAACTAGAAAAATTTTTCAATTAAATCTGCCTTATTACCATTTTTCCCATCACTTTCCCAGGAAAAAAATGTAACTATAATACATTTTTCAATTAAATCTTCCTTATTACCATTTTCCCCATCACTTTCCCAAGACTGGACAATCCACAAAATGGTAAACCAAGGCCTGGTAACAACAACATTTATAAAGCTCTATAAGGTTTATATTTGTAATTTCATTTACTCCTCACAACAACCCTGTGAGGTGGGTGCTTATTGTTATGCCCATTTTACAGATGAGGAAACTGAAGCTGGGAGAGGTTTTTGGAGTATGCCCAGGGTTGCACAGTAAAAAAAAATAGTATCTAATATAGGATTCAAATTCATGTCTTCCTGATTTCAAGGCCAGAACTTTATCCACTACAGCACCTAGTTGCTATTATCTTCCCAAAATCCCAGGAAACACCAGGAACTGTTTATACCATTTGGAGGCCAGACTGAATCCACAGGCTCTTTTAAATGAAAGTACACATAATAACAATTTATATTCATACAAAGGCTATGTGGAGCATTGGGTAGGGTGCTGGGCTTGGATACCCTGTGGACTATTCCGTCCTGAGGTTTTCTTGGCAAAGCTGCTGGAGTCCTCTGCCATTTCCTTCTCTAGTAGATTAAATCAAACAAAGGATAGATGACTTTCCCAGAGTCCCAAGACCTGGGTATTCATCTTGCCTCAGACACTTATTAGCTGTGTGAGCCTAGACAAGTCATTTAACCTCTGTGCATCTCAAATAATTCCCAAAGACTTAAGGTGACAGAACAGTAGAAAGTGTCGGACTGGGAGCGAGGGACCTTGGATCCAAATCCTAGCTTTCCAATTTATTAGCTGTGTGACCCTGAACAATAACCCTAGTATCCTCTCTGGGCCTCAATTTTCTCCTCTTAAAGGAGGGATCTGGACAAGATGATCTCTAGGGATCTCTTCCCATTCTAAATCCACGATGGTGTGATTTGCTAAACCACACAGATTGAATGCAATCTTCATCGGTGGAAGGAGTTCCCATGCTACAAGTCTTTATGCTACAGAAATCCAAGATCTTTCATTTACGTACTGGTAGTGTTTATAGCTAGATAGCTAGGTGGCACCGTGGGTAAAGTGCCAGGTCTGGAGTCAGGAAGACTCATCTTCCTAAGTTCAAATCCAACCTCAGACACTTACTAGCTGTGTGATCTTGGGCAAGTCACTTCACCCTGTTGGCCTCAGTTTCCTCATTTGTAAAATGAGCTGAAGAAGGAAATGACAAACCATTCCAGTATCTTTGCCAAGAAAACCCCAAATGGGGTCATTAAGAGTTGGATATGATTAAAAAGACTGAACAACAGCGAATAAAGGAAAGTAAAGGTTAGTGAAAATCAAGATTTTTTTTCTCCAACTTTAAGTACATGGACCCTCTGAAATTTCTCCATTAAGAATCCTTGCTCTAATGCAGTGGTTCCCAAACTTTTTTGGCCTACTGCCCCCTTTCCAGAAAAAATATTTCTTAGCACCCCTGGAAATTAATTTTTTAAAAATTTTAATAGCAATTAATAGGAAAGACAAATGTACCTGTGGCCATCACTGCTCCTCTGGATCGCTGCAGCACCCACCAGGGGGCAGTAGCGCCCACTTTGGGAATCACTGCTCTAAAATGTTTTTTGAAATTTATGAATTGTTACTATTAATAGTAAATAAATCTCACTTACATAGCTTTAAGGTTTTGTTGTTTTTTTTAAAACCCTTACCTTCCGTCTTGGAGTCGATACTGTGTATTGGTTCCAAGGCAGAAGAGTGGTAAGGGTAGGCAATGGGGGTCAAGTGACTTGCCCAGGGTCACACAGCTGGGAAGTGTCTGAGATAGCTTTAAGGTTTTAAAAGTACTACATATACATATATGTGTACATATAGATGTATATGCACTGATGTATATGTAAATCTGTAACATAGTATGTATATATGTGCAGTTATGTGTGTATGGATGGATGAGTATATATAAATAGCATTAAGAAAAGTTTTAAGTGAACTAAGACTCTTGGGATATTGTTGGGAATAGCATCCCCACCCACACACCTGAATGCATACGTGTGTATGTGTCCATCTGGCACTTACAACAACCCTCTCCACTGCTTTTATTGACTCCATTCTACAGAAGAGAAAAACTGAGTCTCAAATAGGTTAAATGGGTTCCAAAGAGTCACCTAGCTAAGTGTCCAGAGCAGAAAACCAAGTCCAACACACCACCCAGCTACTTCTAGACAGCTTTTGAGGTCCATTTCAACTCTAAAAAAAATTTTTTTTTGTAATTCACTGGTTGTATTTTTTGTTTTAAAATTTTTCCACCTTTTTTTCCCCCAATATGGCTTGGAAATGGGAGGAAGGCAAACTTTTTAAAAACAAAACTCCTTTTGTTCTCCTTTGGCTTTTGTGTCTTTTGAGACTTATGGGGAAAGTATTATTCTGGCCATTTGACAGACAGAGGTAGAAAGAAAGAGGAAACCTTCCAGAAATGGCAGGAACCTTCCAGAAATGCCTCAGGGGCCCCTTTCCAGAGGGAAGCCAACCCAAGGGGGAGGAGGAGATGGACAAAAATTGCCAATGATCTCTTGGATGAGTCGTTACCATGTTGGCTGGAATTTTCACAGCCTTGCAGACCTGCTTTGACTGCCGTCCCCATGACGATAAACAGTTAAACTGCTCAGAGAAGGAGAGTTGAGATGGGGAAGAAAAGAGCAGATCATTCAGCCACCATTTCAGAATTAGCATTAAGAATTTCTGAGCCTGCTTTGGCTAGGACAAGGTTGTCAGCATCCATTCCGTGAAAGCAGGTCTGATGGGCTCTGACAGCATTGGTCATGGCCAACCATTCCCCAGAAGGAGCCTCTGACCCTGTTTTCATAGCACATGGTCAATCTCCTCTTCCCGGGTCATCTTTAAAATAAGATTATATCACCCTCACACACACACAGTGAAGGGCGAGAAATGGGGGGGATGGGATGGAGAAACCCTGAGAGAAGCAGAATTCAAGGAGGAAGAAAGAAAAGTTGATTTGGCTTTCAAAGGAAGGCACAGCCCTCAGCAGAGGGTAAAAGGATAGGTCAGATCTCAGCGATATCCCTTAATGACAGAATGAATTAATAAGCAGGCATCTGTATATAAGCTCCTATTATGCGCCAAGTACTATCAAACTCTGCACATCTTAAAGGGCTCTCTGTTGTTGTTCAGTCATGCTCGACCCTTCATGACTCTGAGGTTTTTTTTTTTGGCAGATTACTGGAATGGTTTGCCATTCATTTCCTTCTCCAGCTCAGTTGACAGATGAAGAAACTGAGACAAATGGGATAAAGTCACACAGGGTCACACAGCTTTCCTTGATATCAGGCTGAAATCTGTCATTTCTACCCATCATTCCCAGTTCTTCCAAACCCTACCTTCAAGATACTTTTATTCTAATAAGGAAATATAGCCCGTAGAGAGTGGGGGTCAAGGAAGAGAATTTTCATCTGGAGGGTGACAAGGATTGGGAGTAGAGCCGTAGGACAGTAAATGGTCACATCTTTTCTGGCAGCAAGTGTGTCAAGGGAAGGTATCGGATTAATACCCAGCAGGGCATATGATAAGATACCCAGGGAGGTCCCAGTTTCCTGGTGGTTGGCTGGATGGGCTATGAAGTATGGTCTGGGACCAGCTAGATAGAGTAATAGGCTGAGTAAGTTTTCCCTTATTCCCTAATGAATTCACCAACCCAAAGGCAGTGCCAAAGCTGAGTAGATTAACTACTTCAGGAGAGAGTCTCTGTTCTTGATAGGGAAAAGAAGGGAGAGAGGGTATCATCAGGGCACTTGACACGATGCCTATACTTGGGTGGGCTCTGGTTTTCTGGTGGGTGGCTGGAATTCATCAAAAGAGAAGACCAGTCTGGGTTCATTCCTTCAACTAATCAGTCAAACGCAATACAAGAACGGGACCAGACCCCCAAGGCAGTCTAGTACAACCCATCCTTGATGGTCCCCTCCACTACATCCTTGGCTCATGGTCATCTAGCCTCTTCTTGAAGACCTCTAATCCACGCCATCTACTTTTGGACCACTCTACTTGCCAGGAAATTTCTCCTTACAGCAAACTGGCATTCCCATCTATCTTTCCTAGTTTTTTCTTCTGGGACCAAGCAGAACAAGTCAAATCCTTTTGGCAGATCTTCGTTTACTTAAAAACATCCATCACACCTCTCAAATCTTTTCTTGCCCGTTACCTTTATTTAGCTGGTCCTTATGTGGAATTATTTCTAATCCTCTCACCAGCTTGGTCACAAAAGGAAAGATTCAAGAGAAGGAGGGACCTAAAGGATCACCTAGTCATGAATCCTGTATCTGAACAGAAATCCCTGTTACAACCTTCTCTGAATTTATGCTAGTTATCAGTAACTACTCTAAAATGTGGGGGCAAGAACTTTAGAAAGACAGGACCCTCGGCCTGATGGGATGGTGCTAAAGGCCCGACCTAGGCAAGTAGCCCTAAAAAAAGAAAAGAAGGAAGGGGATTTGGAGCAACTAATTGGCACAATGGATTGAACACCAAGCCTGGAGTCAGGAGGACCTCAGGTACTTCCTATCAGTGTGACCCTGGGCAAGTCATTTTACTCCTTTTGCCTTTCTGTCTTAGAGTTGTTACTAGAAGGGTTTTTAATTTTTTAAGAGAGAATTCAAGAGATGTTGTGAAGTTGAATAAATAGGACTTGACTGTTGATTGGATGGGGAGGGAACAGAAGGAGGAGAGAGATGGAGGGAAAATATCACCTACCTTGTTCTGGACATTGCTGCCATACCATATACTATATTGTAGCTCACTAAAAAAGTTTCTTTTCCATGGAAACTTTGAGGCAGAAGCCTCACCTCTGCCATGTGGTTCAGTTCCCCCCACACACATCCACACCAGCCCCTTTCCCCAGTCTCTCTCCCCGACTGTTAAATCTTAGGCCTAGCTTCTAAAGGCTTTTTGCTTTCACAGAGAGAAAGAGAAGGGGACCTTCTCCATTTAATATGTATAAGGATTGGAAGTGAATAGGACAGGGAGGAGGGAGTAGAGACGCTGGGACTTTCCATTTAATTATTCTTCATCTCTGCCCCATCAGCTCCATTAGTCACACAGGGAGCCCTTGGGGGAGGGAAGGATTTGAAGGCAAGCCCAGGATATAGGAGTATAAAAAGGAAATGAATTTTAGTCCAAACTCATCTTACTGTTCCCAAGTAGGAATAGAATTGCAAACTGTCAGAACTGGAAGGCATCTCCCTAGGCCAGTCTCCCATTCAGTTCAAAAAATTGTTCTATAGAAACCCTAATAGTCATCTTCCAGCCTCTGCCAGAAAATTTCCCAGGATAGGGAATTCTCTTTCCTTGAGGCAAATGGTTCCATTTTCCAACAATTCTAATTATTGGAAATTCCATCTTCCTTCCCCTACTCCCAGCATACACGCCCTCCCTCTTGCTGTTTTGGGCCAGTTTCTCTTATCCTGGTGGTCTCCTCTACTCCCATGGGTTCATTGATCACCTCTAAGCTGATAGATCTCCAATCTGTACATCCAGAGCTAATCTCTCTCCCCAGAACTCCAGGTCGGCATCTCCAAATGACTGCTATTATATAGCTCCACCAAGATACACCACTAGGCCAGTTCTTATCTACAAGAATTTATTAGCATCTGCTATGTAGAAGGCATTCTGCTATGTGATAGGAATACAAAGACAAAAGGATAAAAGTCCTTGTTCTCGGGGAGTGTAGCAGCTCATACTCAAATATCAAAAACAGGACTCTTCTCCTGCCTCCTAATCCCCTTTACACACCAATACAATTTTTTTAAAACTTTACTTCTGTCTTAGAATCAATACTAGGCAATACTAGACCACAGCACATTGCGTCCTTCTGTCCTCCACTCTCTCCAATAAACCCTCTTTATTCTGCTCTTTAATCTATTCCCTCTTTTCCACTCACATAACCACCCACCTAGATCAAGCCTTCAACGATTCTTCTCCGGCCAGTGATCAGAATTAAGTCTTCTAGCCTACAGTCTCTCTCCTCTCCCACAACCAGTTCTAAACCATGGCACTCGCTGATCAGAACCTTCTTTGGCTCACCATTGATTCTAAGGTAAATTATAAAATTCTTTGCGTGACACTTAAGGCCCTCCCTCCACAACCTGAATTCAATCCAAACTAATAGACTTATTCCATATTTTTCACTTTTTTCATATTCTGTGCCAGCCAGCCCAGATCACTAGCTATTTCCCTATTTTATCCTGTCCTCCTCTCCCATTCTCTACTCTTCCTATTGTTTAGCTGCCTTGTACCCCAACCTAAACCTTGTGTCCCCTTTTATCATTGGTCAATTCCTCCCAGATTCCATTTTGAGGAAGGAGAGAGACTCCATACTTCATTCTTTGGACTTTGTCACCACATCTCTGCTTAGGTACCCCCTCCCTACTTTTCAGCTCTCTTTTATAGATTATCTTTGTTCTTGGGCCTTTGTCTTCATGGCCCTGCTCAGGTACCCTCCCTCTGCTTTTTAGTTCTCTTTTGTGTGTTCTTTCTCTATTCGAATGTAAGAGATCCGAGGCCAGGAATTTTCTTTCTTGTTGCTTGTATTTTATTCCCAGCACTTAATACAATGCCTGGCACTAACCAGTAATATACAATAAGTAAAAAGTAAACACTTAGTAAATGTTTGTTGGCTTGATTGCATTCGTGCAAATCATCTCCCATACCAATAATAAACTCAATCATTATTTCTGCGTATTAAATCCTTCTCTTTCAAGACCTGGCTCAGGACTGTTCCATAAAGTGTTGGTTGTACCTTTGCCCAACTGGAACTGTTCTCTATCATCTCAAATTTTTCTAGAGCATTTTCCATGACTTCTTCCTTTGCCATCATTTCATTTTACCCTCTATCATACTTATCTGTCTAGAAGTTTTTTTAAATTTAATTTACCATTTTTATTTACTAATAGAACTTATCCACATCCTCACCCTCTCCACATCACAGAAGGGACACAGACACGTTCAAAAAAATCAAGTTTTTCATGTTTCCACCTCTCAGTTCACTCTAGAGGTAACATTCACACTTTATTCTTCTGGTATTAATTCTGTAGCTGTCTATGTTGTTGTTCTCTTGATTCTACTCGTTTCACTGTTCGTCGTTCTACGTAATTATTTCCAAGTTCTTTTTTAATTAGCCTGCTCATCGTTTCTTATGGTGTGGTAGTATTCCATCACAGTCATATACCACAATTTGTTTCTCCTTTCCCCAATTGATGGGCATCCCCTCAGTTTCCAGTTCTTCGCCAACACAAAAGAGTATTTTGGAACATACAGGTTCTCTCTGATTTTCTCTGATCTCCTTCCTGGGAAACAGAACCAGCAGTGATCTAAGCGTATGCATAGTTTTAGAACTTTCTGGGTAGAATTCCAAATTGCTCTCCAAAATGGCTGGATCCGTTCAAAGATCCACCAACCTTAGCTATCTAGTTGTTCTAATCTTTCTAATAGATTATAAATTCTTTGTAATATATATTATATCACAAAGATAATATATACTATAACATATTATAATATAATATGTAAGATAGAGTTGATGTCATTTTTCATCTTTCTATATCCAGGCCCAGCATAGGGGTCTTGAATATAATAGGTAATTAATGAATTTTTATTGAATTGAATAATTGAACCAAAATATACCGATGTAATCTTGATCCCTTCAGCCTTCTCGGATCATACAGAACACGTGTCTTCTGTCATCTGCTTAATAGCCCTTCAGATATTGGAAGCCAACAATAATGCCCCAAATTGGAACTAGAAGGGAATTTATAGGTCAGCTGGACCCTCTATTTGCAAATTTGGAAACTGAGGCTGTGAGGAGCAATAACTTGTGACTATTCAAGTTGTAAAGGCATGATTCAAATCAACATTCTCTGACTCCACATTTCAATTTGTTTTCCACTGAATATTATTCTGCTTCTCTAAAATATTATGCACAGAAACTAACTCCCAGTAGACAGGCAGCGACTGTGTTTCCCAGAGTAGAAGAGCCCACAGCCCCTTGACCTCTAGGTCTCAGCACAGTTGTGACCCAAAAAAAAGGAGTGTTCTAGTCCATTCAAGGCAAGGGCTCTGTGCCAACTGTGGCCAGGCTCCTTTGTGAGGTCTGGAGAGGGTGTCATTGCTGATATCAACAAATCATTCCTCTGGGCAGCAATGTAGCACAATGGATAGAGTGCCAGACCTGGAAACTGGAGGTCTTGGGTTCAAATGTGACTTCAGACACTTCCTGACTGTGTGACCCTGGGCAAGTCACTTAACTCCAGTTGGCTAGCCCTTACCCCTCGCCTGCCTTGGAACCTTTGTTCAATACTTAGTATCAATTCTTTTTTTTTTCTTTTACTTAGTATCCATTCTAAGACACAAGGTAAAGATTTTTTTTAATAAATTAACAATAAAAATAAAAACTCATTCTCCTCCACTAGCTTGGGCCAGGCATGTTGACAGATATGTGAATAGTTTATCTCTCTTCTGAGCTATCAGATGGAACTGTAAATATCTAGGACCCTGGGCACCCTAGAAGAGATCTGCATTCCTGTTCTGAGATGTCCAAAGAACCTGCCTCCTCTTCGAGACATCCAAAATGTAGAGCCAGGATACCCAAGTCAGCAATTCCTGGCATAGCTTTGATTCCCTGAATCAAATCAGCTCGACTCCTTGAAAGTATGACTTTATTCCACAGTGAAAAAACAGCCTTGATTCTAAGAGTATGTGCACCTGACAAAGAAACAACAATCGCTTTCTCTCTCTCTCTCTCTCTCTCTCTCTCTCTGCTTCTCTGTCTCTTTCATTTCTCTCTGTCTCTCTGTCTCTGTCTCACTGTCCTCTCTCTCTCTCTCTCTCTCTCTCTCTCTCTCTCTCTCTCTCTCTCTTTCTCACACACACACACACACACACACACACACACACACACACACACACAAATACTTCTGTCCCATGTCAAACTGGCTAAATGGTTTAAGCATTAAAATAATCTAATATGATA
>NC_058131.1:64663945-64693652 GCF_016433145.1 Gracilinanus agilis | reverse complement strand
ACATTGTCAACTCTCATATATCTATATATCTCTTTGCAGTTCACTCCCAAAACTATAGTTCCATCTCTCTCTCTCTCTCTCTCTCTCTCTCTCTCTCTCTCTCTCTCTCTCTCTCTCTCTCTCTCTCTCTCTCTCCTTCTGTGTGTGTGTGTCTCTGTCTCCCTGTCTCTCTCAAACTCTTACCTTCTGTCTTAAAATCGATATAAGTATCAATTCCAAGGCAAAAGAGCAATAAGAGTTAGGTAATCAGGCTTAAATGACTTACCCAGGGCCATACAGCTAAGAAGTATCTGAAGTCATATTTGAACCCAGGTTGTCCCAACCTCATGTCTGGCAAGGTCCACTGTGCTACCTCGCTGCCCCCAGGAGGGACAGTTTCTTTGCGTCCCCAGCTCTTATCACAGTACCTAACCCATAGTAGATAGTACATAAATGCTTGCTGACCATGACAGTGATATGAGTTGTTGCAGTGTTCAAAATGAAGTTTCTAATCATCAAATGCAAACGTATAAAGCAGTAGATGACAAAAGAAAAGCGGAGAGCTCCAGATCACTGGGCAGCAGACCACGTGCTTCATTCAAGTCGTTTCCCCCAGCATAGGGGAAGGGGCTACATTTCACCCTTTCACGATCTCTCCCTCTGTCCCTCTTTTAACCAAAAGCAAGCATGTGCAAGACAGCTGAAGTGAGGGTTTAAATTAAAGCCTCTTCACGTTCATTGGGTTTGAGATCTTTGTGGCACCCTGAGAGGTCACAGGAGATACGCATTGGGCGAAAGCTAAACAAGCGCTGGGAATTCTTGCTCTTGGGTAGTCCCACTTGCCCTGACATTCGCCATTTATCACATAATGTCAGAGCTGAAAGGGACGTCGGAACATAACATATGACAACAGAGCGTGATAATATTAGAGCTGGTAGGAACCTTCAGACATAAAACACAAAAGAGCAGAACCTTAGCAGGCCTTAAAGGTTAGAACAAGCTCTTCATCTTAGAGACAAGGGGCAGAAAAGCAGAGCAACTTGCCCAGGCACCTAGGTCGTAACTGGTAAAACTGGGACTTTCTTGTCTTCCAGATGGGGCCTTTTTTCACATTCTCCATTGCACTGAAATGACGATTAAGAATAATATAAAGGAGGGGCAGCTGGGTAGCTCAGTGGATTGAGAGCCAGGTCTAGAGACGGGAGGTCCTAGGTTCAGATCCGATCTCAGACACTTCCCAGTTGTGTGACCCTGGGCAAGTCACTTGACCCCCATTGCCTACCCTTACCACTCTTCCACCTATAAGTCAATACACAGAAGTTAAGGGTTTAAAATAAAAAAAATAAAAAAAAGAATAATATAAGGGTGCAACAAGGTGGCTCAGGGAATTGAGAGACAGGAGGTCCTGTGATCAAATCTGGCCTCAGATATTTCTTTATTACGTGACCCTGGACAAGTCACTTAACCGCCATTGCCTACCCCTTGCCACTCTTCTGCCTTAGAACCAGGATACAGTATTAATTCTAAGATGAAGGTAAGAGTTTAAAAGAAAATAATAATATCAAGTTTTAATTACTTAAAAAATATTAAGTACATGTTACTTCATTTGAGACTCAAACAACTCTATGAAGTTGATATTGTTATAATCTTCTATTTACAGATCGTCCTCTGTTCCACCTATAGTTATTCAGTTGCTTCGAACTCTTCATGATCCATATGGGGTTTTCTTGTCAAAAATACTGAAGTAGTTTACCATTTCTAAGCAAACAAAGATTAAGTGACTTGGCCAGGGTCACACAGCTAAGGAATTTGAACTCAGACCTTCCTAATTCCAAAGGTCTGTACTCCAGTCTCTGTACCATCTAGCATCTAACTAGTTTATTTGAAACCCGAACCTTCCTCCGTGGTTAGGAAAGGGCCCCAGATCCATGGATATGCCTAGACTAAGACAGATGTGGGCTATAAGAACACACATTTGACATGCTTCATCTCCCCAATCAGATTGGAGATCTCCTTAAAAGAGACTCTGCTTCATTTATAATAGGTATCAAAGAGGGCTGAGAGATATTGGTACATGGCTGAAAGGACTCACCAGATGTCAGCCCAATCCTCGGAGCATAACTTGCAAGGAAAACTATTTTCTCCTGTAATTAGTAGGACACTTTTATAATGGAATCAATTAATATTATTCCCAAGCAGCTGCTGCTAATGCCAAGAGAGGGTAAAGATGTGTGCATTCATGGATGCTCCAGAGTTCTACCCAAGCACCAATGCCCTTACTCTCCAGTGGGGTTTACTAACCATTCCTATTTGTTTAGGCTATCTCCCAGGGCTGGAACACAACTCTGGGACCAGGCATAAGTTAGCTGAGAGAAAAAAGCCCAGAATTCCAGAGTCTGAAAGTCGAGGTTCAAATCCTGCCTCTGTCCTTTTTTCTAATTGAGTAATCGCTTCACTGACTCAGTTTCCTCACCTGTGAAATAGAGAGAATATGGTGATTGGGCTATTCAAGGAGGACTAGTACCTCTGATGGGAGGGCTTGCTGAGCCTTTTCCTGAGCTGCTCATTCACCTTTGGGGTACCTGACTCCCAACTCTCACCTGCGGCTCCAAGAAGCTGTAGTGTACACAGTGGCCATACCACCAGATGGGCTAAACCAGATGGAGGGTAACCAATGGGCCACAAACCCATCGATGAGTTAGAGCAGTGATTCCCAAAGTGGGCGCCACCGCCCCCTGGTGGGTGCTGCAGGGATCCAGGGAAGCGGTGATGGTCACAGGTGCATTTATCTTTCCTATTAATTGCTATTAAAAATTTTTTTTAAATTAATTTCCAGGGGGCGGTAGGCCAAAAAAATTTGGGAACCACTGAGTTAGAGGGAAATGTACTCCAAGTATGTGAAGACTTCCTTACTGGAATGGTGGGATAGGAACAATTTGTTCCAACAGCCAGGAAGGTGGCTGAAGTAAGTGTTGTGGAGAGCTTAGAATCTGATTAGACATCAAAGATGCAAACGTCCTCCATTGCATCTTGGGCCATCACCAGTCATCCTGACTTTTTTCTTGCGATGATTGGGAAAAGAGAGTGAGGCTGAAGACTTTGTGCAGCTCTGCCTTACTTAAATCCAATTCACCATCAAATCAAGACATCATCTTGTGATGTCCCTGGTCTTCTTTGAAAACAAAGAACAAACAAACAAACAAACAACAACAACAACAATCATAACAATAATTGGCATTTATATAGCTCTTTAAGATTTGCTAAGTACTTTATGATTTTTATCTTATTTGATCTTCATGACAACTCTGGGAGGCAGGGGCTATTACAGCTACCCCTTCCACCTTGTGGGGGTCAGGACATGGTACCCCTGCAATCTAGAAAATCCACATAAAAATTTGGAGCCCTCCTTTTGTACCAAAGAAGTCTGAATTTTTTCTTTTTCTTTTGCAGGGTGTTTATAGCATTTTATTGTAAAATTCGAGTTAGGCATTTGGTCAGAGGTTAGATGTAGGTCAATGTTAAGATATCTATATTTCTAGTCTTTGTGTAGCATCTGCTGGCTTGTGTGTTCTTTTCACAAACTAACTTCTTTTAATTTTAAAAAGAAATGGATATATATGGTATTACAGGATAAAATATGCTGATACTATGTAATAGTATGCCTATATTTTATGCATTTCTGAGTTTCTAAACTCTTTCCGTGTCATCTGCTGGCCTTTGCATGTTGTCTATGGCTTCCACAAAACTCCCAAAAAATTCCCATTTAATTTCTTATGCTAATCTGCAAAATATCAAAATCACAATAGGGAGAGGATGGAAGGGATAGTACTACTATTTTACTGATGAGGAAACTGAAGCGGAAGATGGAAGTGGAAGAGATACCTGTATTACCAGCATTTTATAGATGCAGAAACTGAGACAGACAGATGGAAATGAAAGGAGTTCTGTATTGCCAGTATTTTACTGATGAGGAAACTGAGGCAGACAAATGGATATGGAAAGGATAACCTGTATTACCAGCATTTTATAGATATGGAAACTGAGACAGACAGATGGAAGGAAGTAAAAGGGATACTGTATTGCCAATATTTTACAAATGAGGAAACTGAGGCAGACGTATGGGAGTAGAAGGGATACCTGTATTACCCCTATATTATAGATGAGGAAACCTTAGCAGATAGATAGAAGTGGAAGGAATACCTGTCTTACCCCTACTTTACAGATGAGGAAACTAAGGCAGACAGATGAAAGTGGAAGGGAAACCTGTATTACTCCTATATTACGGATGAGGAAACTGAGACAGACAAATGGAAGTAGAAGGGATAACCTGTATTACTAGCATTTTATAGATATGGAAACTGAGGCAGACAGATGGAAGTGAAAGGGATACTGTATTGCCAGTATTTTACTGATGAGGAAACTGAGGCAGACAGATGGAAGTGGAAAGGATAACCTATATTGCCCCTATATTACAGATAAGGAAACTGAAGCAGATAGATGGAAGTGTAAGGAGTACTTGTCTTATCCCTATTTTACAGATAAGGAAACTGAGGCAGACAGATGGAAGTAGAAAGGATAACCTGTATTGCCCTATATTACAGATGAGGAAACTGAAGCAGATAGATGGAAGTGGAAGGGATACTTGTCTTATCCCTATTATACAGATAAGGAAACTGAGGCAGACAGTGGCTAAGTGACTTGTGTAGAGTCACACAGTTAATCAATATCCAAATCAGATCTCCTCCATTCTGAGTCCAAGACACCAAGCTTCCACAAACTCTGATTGGCTGACTATTGATCGCTTTAGTCCCAGAGTTCCAAATGTAGACCAAAGAATAATCAAATCATCTATACCTGGATGTGAAATCTGACTGTCATCTGCTTGATTGCACCTCCTTAAAACTTTTTCTGCTTATAAATCAAATGGGATGTTCACTAGCAGACCAAGCTATAACACAGACTTGATCTGGTACATTGGGTCTGGCCACTCCCAAAGTCAGAAAGCATGTAGGGGAAAGAGCTGGGAGACAGGCTCCCTGGCTTCAGCTCCCACCTCTTGACACTCAGTAGCTGGGTACCTGGGACGAGCCACCTTGTTTCTCCATTTGAAATAGGGATAATGCTCCTTGTGTCCCTGGCCTCACAGAAGTGGAGGAAGGATCCTACAAGGCATTTATACACGGGGTACCTTGGAACCACCAGTTATCACAGAGGCATCCGTTACATCACTGCCAGTGTGAGTTCTCCCACTGGGGAGGATGGGAGGCATTCGGCCATTCATCACTCCCCGGCCCCATCCTCTTGATCACTGTCGGTCCACATTTATGTGACCACTGGTTTAATTTCAGACTCAGTCTAGAACTCTGGTGGGCCAGGCTGTTGTCAGCATCAGCGTAAGTGTGTCATCAATATTAGAGCTAAATCTGACCAAAGGGCTTCTGTTTGTGACAGAATCAGAGCTCAGGTTTTTACAGGGGTCATCCTGGACCCTTTGGCAGTCTATGGACTCCTCTTAGAATCTTGTCTTTAAACGCAAAAAATTAACTAACTAGGTTATGAAGGAAATAAATTACATTGAAACACAATTTTTCAGGGCACCTAGATACTACAGTGGAAGAGTATCAGACTTGGAGATAGGAAATCCTGGATTCAAATCTGACCTCAGACACTTCCTAGCTATAGGACCCTGGACCAGTGACTTAACTCCCACTGCCTAGCTCTTACTGCTCTTCTGTCTTGGAACTGATACACAGTATTGATTCTAAGACAGAAGGTAAAGGTTTAAAAAAAAAAGGGGGAAACTGTATTTCAGGGGCAGGTAGGTGGCTCAGTGAATAGAGAGCCAGGCCTGGAGTTGGGAGATCCTGGGTTCAAATTTGACCTCAGACACTTCCTAGCTGCATGATCCTGGACAAGCCACTTAATTCCAATTGCCTAGCCCTTACGGCTCTTCTGTCTTGGAATCAATACTTAGCAAGGTAATTTTTTTTTAAAACTAGGGTAGAGGGGGTAGCTGGGTATCTCGGTGGATTGAGAGCCAGGCCTAGAGATGAGAGGTCCTAGGTTCAAATCTGGCCTCCGATACTTCCCAGCTGCGTGACCCTGGGCAAGTCACTTGACCCTCATTGCCCACCCTCACCACTCTTCTGCCTTGGAGCCAATACACAGTATTGACTCCAAGATGGCAGGTAACAGTTTAAAAAAAAACTAGGGTAGAAATACAGTTAAAAAAAATATTGAGGCAGCTGGGTAGCTCAGTGGATTGAGAGTCAGGCCTAGAGATGGAAGGTTCTAGATTCAAACCCGGCCTCAGACACTTCCCAGCTGTGTGACCCTGGGCAAGTCACTTGACCCCCATTACCTACCCTTACCACTCTTCCACCAAGGAGCCAATACACAGAAGTTAAGGGTTTAAAAAAACAAAACAAAATATTTAAGTTCACAACCCCCCAAGTGAAGAACCTCTGTGTTGTCATCAGATATGGGCTTTAGTCTGTGACTAGGGTTAGAGTTCAGCCTGTGACCTGGGTTTGGGGCTATTTTCTGGCAGTGGAATAAAGCTGAGGGACCACACCTATGACCTTGGCCTCATTAGCGGTTACCAACTGAGCTCACCAGCCTCAGACAAATCCTAAAAATAGTGAAGATCAGAGCATCTGATCCACTTAAAGGTAGATCGGGTGGAAAGGCAGTGATTTCTCCTGCTCCGGGTTTCGAATATGCAAACTTCTTTCCATTTCATTATGCAAAATAAACTGACATTGTGGATTTACATTTATGCTTTTTTTTCTTCCACTTTGGGAGCGTGCCTAGCCCAAGTTAGGCATGTTGAATTTATACCTTGCAGATGGCCACCAGTCAGATGGTCATCAGTAAACGCCTGCCCTGTGGGGGATGCTTAACTATTGGGTTTATTCATTGCCTTTGCATTGGAAAAGCCAGCTGGTGTTCTGGACAGACCGTTAAGCTTAGAAGCAGGTGGCTTGGGTTCAAATCCCAGGTTAAGAACATGCTAGCTATTGATGTTGGGCAAGTCACTTCTTCTCTAACTATTTTCTCTTCTGTAAAATGGGGATAGTGATCCCCATTTTCATTCCAAGGAAGTAGGAGTTCATAAATGTGACTACTTCTTCTATTAGTGTTGTTTGGACCCCTCCATGTCTTATTAGACAGATCTTTTGTGACTTACTGTATTTAAATATTTTTTAATCATCTGGCAGTAAAGGGGCAGCTAGGTGGCTCAGTGGGGAGAGAACCAGATTTGGAGATGGAAGGTCCAAGGTTGAAATCTGGCCTCAGATACTTCCTAGCTGTATGACTCTAGAGAAGTCTCTTAACCCCCATTGCCTAGCCCTCACCCAGCTTCTACCTTAGATGATACCTAGAATTTGATTCTAAGAGGAAAGTTTTGTTCTTTAAATCACCTAATAGTGAAACTTCCAAACTTTTCTTTTTATCATGACACAGAATAATCCTATTTGCCATTCTTAGCTTATGTAGTTGTGATGAGAGTATTTGCAGCCTACAAGTACTATATAAATGTGAGCAATAATTATTTCAGAGGTCGAATAGGACCTTGAACCCCAGACTCTTAGAGCCAGAAGGGACGTAAGAGCTCATCTTGTCCGTCACCTTAATGGAGAGGAATCTTCTCTAGCATCCTAGACAGAGTCATCGGTCAGTCAACAAGCTTTTGTGAAGTGTTTACGATGTCCCAGGCATTGAGCTACAGTGCTAAAGGCTAAAGATACCCAGAAACACAAATACAGTCCCTGCTCTCAAGGAGCTAACATTTTTAACAGGAGAGACAACTTGCAGCTCACTATGTACATACAAGGTAGTGTAAATGGAAGGCCATCTCAGAGGGGAAACGCCACTAGTGGAGGGTGGGAGGAAGAGGGAGAGGATTGGGAAAGGTCTCCTGCAGAAGGTGAGATTTCAGCTGAGTCTCTAAAAGGCACTTAATCGATATTTCTTCCCTTCCCATCTTTTTTTTCCCATCTGTTTTAACAGGGGGCTCAGGGAAGGCATCATGGAAGAGGCAACAAGCTGGGATTTGGGGGAAATAAAAAATTTCCAGGGGCAGAGATGATGAAGGGAATATGTTCCAGACATGGAGAATAGCCTTCCTCTATGCCCTTGGAGACTGGTGATAAGAATCTCTTGATCTGTGTTCCTTTATTGAAAGTCATTTAGATTATTATCTTGTCTTCACCCTTTAAAGCAAAGCCATCATTAAACCACTCTTCACTCTCCAGGAAGGAGGCCTGGGTAATTCCTTTGGATAAGGAAAGTGATAAAGGGCTCTCCTTACTGTAGTGCTTCGCCTCTTACAGAGGCCCTTTTCTCACAACAGCCCCTTGTGGTACCGTAGGGCAGAGAGCACAGGTTATTTCGAAGGAATGCTATTTTGACAATGTAGGAGAATCTTGTAGAAGCTCCCTCCACCAAACCAGAACAGAACCCATCTGAGCCTAGGCCTGACATTACGTGAAATGCAGAGAGATTAAATGAATGACCCAAGGTACACCAGCAAGGGCAGGTAGGGTTGCATCCCAGGGCCTCCTGACTCCAAGTTAGGGGTCTATTCTCCAATCTGTGTTGTCTCCATAAGAAAAACGAACCAAAAGACTGCCCTATGTTTCCGTCCTCTATAAACAATAAAAAAAATCAGTCAGCACTCATGTATTAATTGCTTGATGTATGCCTAACCCTGCATGGGGATGCAAAGACAGGCAAAAACACTTTCTGCCCTCAAAGAGCGTTCAGGCTTTCTAATGAGATAGAAAATGTTCAGACCGCCATACAAATAAGATATATTATTCCGGATAAATTAGAGGTGATTTCATAGGGAAGGCATGGGGGCAAAGGAAAGAAAGGCCTCTTGGAGGAGTGTGATTTTTGGTGATTCTTGAACGAAGCCAAGAAAGTCAGGAGGTAGAGATGAGGAAGAAGCATTCCTATACAAAAGCATGAAGTCAGGAGATGGTGTGTGAAAGGAACAACGTAGGGGCAGTAAGGGGCGCAGTGAATAGAAAACCAGACCTGGAGTCAGGAGGACCAGAGTTCAAATATGACCTCAGACCCTTCTTAGCTGTGTGATGCTGGGCAGGGCAAGTCATTTAATTCCAATTGCCTAGCTCTTGCCCTTCTGTCTTTGAGTTGTTACTACAACAGAAGGGGGAAGAGAGAGACAGAGACAGAGATAGAGAGAGACAGAGAGAGAGGCAGAGAGAGAGAGACAGAGTCAGAGACAGAGATAGAGACAGAGACAGACAGAGAGGCAGAGAGAGAGAGACAGAGAGAGAGAGAGACAGAGTCAGAGACAGAGATAGAGATAGAGACAGACAGACAGAGAGAGAGGCAGAGAGAGAGACAGACAGAGAGAGAGAGAGAGAGAGAGAGAGAGAGAGAGAGAGAGAGAGAGAGAGAGAGAGGAAGGAAGAAGGACAGAAGGACATGGATTGTAGAGTATAAAGTATATTCAAGGGTCAAATGCAAATATCCTTTTTTTAATCTCCAAGCTAAAACTATGTCAACCTTTGGAAATGGTTCCTTTCTTGTTATACTGACTGCCTCTTCTTAGCAGTTCCAAAGAGGCAGAACATAATTGAGGCTCATCTTTTACTTACTGCCTTCATCACCAAATCACCGTGACCAATGCCAGCAGCACAACTGGAATGGTTCCCGAGGGTTTGTAGCTGGAATCCTTCAGAAGCCAACACATTTCATGCCTAGCACCTTTTCCCAGCAGTGCTGGTGGATGCAACATATAATCCCCTGGCATTTGTAAAAATATCTGCAAGATCAGAGTCTTGTGTAACACAAAGTAAGTAGAACTAGGAAAACAATATATGCAGAGGCTGTGGCAATGTATTTGGAAAGAACAAAAAGTCAAAACCAGTGTATATAATTATAATGAGCAAGAAGCTTGGCTATGGAGGAGGAGTGAGAAAATGACCCTCCCTCCCTTCTTTGCAGAAGTGGTGGATTATGGGTGTAGGCTATTGTACACAATGTCAAAATCAATTGATCAGTTTAGCTGAACTCCTTCTTTTCTCCCTTTTTTATTCTTTGTTTTAAAAGATGACTCACTGAATGGGAGGAGACCTTTAGAATGTAGTTTCAGGGCAGTTAGATGACTCAGTGGATAGAGAACCAGACTTGGAGATAAGGGATCCTGGGTTCAAATGTGGCTTCAGACTCTTCCTAGCTATGTGCAAGTTGCTTACCTCCAGTTGCCTAGCCTTGGAACCAATACTTAGCATTGACTCTAAGACAGAAGGTAAGGGTTAAAAAAAGTGTCAATAACAAAAAAAAAAAGTTTAACTTAGGAAGCTGGGACATGATATGACTCTCTCGCTTTTTTTTTTTTTAAACCCTCACCTTTTGTCTGGGAGTCAATACTGTGTATTGGCTCCAAGGCAGAAGAGTGGTAAGGGTAGGCAATGGGGGTCAAGTGACTTGCCCAGGGTCACACAACTGAGAAGAGGCTGAAGCCAGATTTGAACCTAGGACCTCCCGTCTCTAGGCCTGACTCTCATTCCACTGAGCTACCCAGCTGCCCCCTCCCTCTCGATTTTTGAGCTGCCTTGTTCACTACAATTTAAACTCACTTGAGTAGGTCTAGTGTGATCAGAGAGGGACAGCATTTGGTTACAGCTCAAGACTCTCTTTGGAGGTAATCCTGTTTGGGGTCAAGAGGAACATTCTCCTATCACCCATTACTCGAGCTCCTGAGGCCCCAGGGACAGGCTTCCCCTTCATACGAAACCAGTCACCATGGCATTAGGCACTCCTAAATATAAATCTTTTATTAAAGGATAAGGCAAAGAGGAATAATCAATTACTTTCACTCAATAGGAAGCAAAAGCAAGAATAAAAAAATATTACTCAAAAGAAAACAAAAGCAGAATAATCGAAGTGTCATAAACCTGGATCACGAACTCCCACCAAAACAGATAGTGTCTATGGAAGAGTAGACACACGTGGAGAAACCAAAGAGAAAGGTATGTGAATAAGGAAAACACATATGTACAGGGCAGCTCAACTCTTGGCTGAACTCCAGCCTCAATATCCTTGATTCCTTCAGGACATACCATACAAAACTGCTTCTCTGCTAGCACGATCATAAATGTATTGCTGGAAACCATATAATGCCATTGAGTCCAACTCCTTCATTTTGTCCATGAGAAAATAAGAGACACATAGAGGTTATGGGACTTAGCCAGGTTCACACATTATCTGAAATGGGATTTGATCTAAATCTTTCTGGAGGGAAGGGAACATGCATTTACTAAGTGCCTACTATGTGCCAAGTTGCAAATATTTTCATTTGATCCTCAAAACAACCCTGAGAGGAAGACGCTATTATTGCCCCATTTTACAGTTAAAGAAACTGAAAGAGGTGGAAATTAAATGACTTGCCAGGGAATCCCACAGCTATCGAGTTTATGAGGCCAGATTCAAACTCAGGTCCACCCAGTCCACTTTACCACCCAGGTGACTCAAAGTTCAATGTCTTACCCGGTACATGGCCAAAGTCCTTGAGCTTCTGCTTTTTTTTTTAATTAATTTATTTTTTTAATAAAACCCTCACCTTCCATCTTGGAGTCAATACTGTGTATTGGCTCCAAGGCAGAAGAGTGGTAAGGGTAGGCAATGGGGGTCAAGTGACTTGCCCAGGGTCACACAGCTGGGAAGTATCTGAGGCCAGATTTGAACCCAGGACCTCCCATCTCTAGATCTGGCTCTCAATCTACTGAGCTACCCAGCTGCCCCCTTGAGCTTCTGCTTTTGAACCAATGAAGCCGTAACAAAGGGATAATAGATAAAGATAAATAATAGGTGATAGATAATTGATGAATATATAATAGATAAATATAAGTAATAGATAATATATAAATATAGGTAATAGATGATAGATAATGGATGGATGGATAGATAGAGACAGACGGAGCCACAGACAGACAGACAGACCTTTTTATTAAGCAGTTGCTATGTGCCAGACACTATACTAAACACTGAGGACACCAAAATAAGAAAATAAGGCAGTTCCTACTCTCAAGGAGTTCACATCTTTTTAGGGAAAGACAAAAGCATGAATTGGAGCTGGGGAGCAAAGCTGGGGAGAGGAGAAGGAACGTATTCCCACCAAGCAGTCAAGGTAGAGGTGGAGGAGGCTGAAGAATGAGCCAATAGTGAGACTGAAAGTACCATGGCTAGAGGTTCCAGCAATCATTGAGGGTACATCAAAAGGTTTTCCACCTATGAGGCCATAAGTGGCAATAGAGAGGCAACTCCAATAACTCTTCCCTTAGCAACAGGATTAAAATCTTAACTAATGAGTTTCCAGCAGCTATTCCAACTTTTCAACAAAACAGTTCCTCTCTTGCAGTCAGCAAACTTTCATCAAAGCACTTGAAGAGTCAGTCTGTCTTAGCTGGAAGTTTTCTGGGTTTTTTGTCCCCAGTTTCTTCTAATTCCTCCTGCATTCAGCTTCTTTCTCTCTTGTCCCAATAGTTTCTTCTCCAAGTTTCTTCTCTGGCTTCTCTCATCTTCCAATGCTTCAAATCAGATCCTTTTTGTGGTCAATGATTCATCTTTTATTCTATGAGGTAAAACTCAAGACATCATCTACATTTCTATCAGGTATGAAACCAACAGACCTTTTAAAATCTTTCCATTACTGTTTTTTTTTGTATTTATAATTTTGTCAGTTATAACCACGAAAATTCTAAAAGAGTCATAAATTCATGGACCACAATGTCCTGCGGCCATTTTAAACTCATTGTTCTGCCTTCAAGTACACTCAGTACATCCCTCCATACTTGTCCTCACAGTACATTCATCTGAGGAGCAGTTAGTCCTCAGAACAGTCTGTCTCCCTAACATTTTATCTGAGAGACTATGTTTCTTCAATAGTAGAGTCGATCAGTTTTCCTTCCACAAGTGGGCTTTTTTCTGCCCCTTTCAGCATTCAAACTGTTCCTAAATGAAAGGAGCAGTACTTTATGTATTCAGTTTGTCTTTTTTAAAAACAGGATCAGGGAAAGTTTGTCTCAGTACATTTACAGAAGAGTGGACGACTTTCTAACATTTTAGCGTAGTCTTTGTCAAATTAACAACTATTTATTAAATGTTTGCTCTGTGCAAGGAGCTGAACTCAGCATTGAATGAAACAAAGATGAAAATTACACAGGCCCTACGTTGGTTTCAGACAGCTATCTGACTTAGGGTAAGAAAATTCCCTTTCACTACTATTAAAACCTTGCCAATAAATCTACATCTCCAAAACTCACTTCAGGGACTGTGCTTTCCCTCTTCCCTCCAGAATAAAATCCCACAAGAACAGAATAGGGGGAGAGGAGTAATAAGCTCCCTTTCTCTACTCTCAGGGTCCTTTTTGTAGGAAAAAAAAAAAGCAAGAAACAAAAATAAAGCTATTCAACTCAATCAGGGCCATCTGCTCTCCCTACTTCCTTTTATTTTATAGAGCTGCCCAAAACAAAAGCATTCATCCTGATGTCTTGTATTCCAGCCAGCAAAAAACCTTGTTGGTCTTCCTTCAATGGAAATGGGAAATCACTAAAGGTTTTGGGCCAAGGAAGTTACTTGATCAGAGGTATGCCTTAGGTTAATTAATGTGGTACAGGATGGATTGAAGAAGAAGGCAAATGGAGGCAGAGACCTTAGAGGCAATTGCAGAAGTAGAAGAACCCTTCAGATATAGAATGTCATAGCCCTGTGGGTCCTTTAGAATATAGGAGGTAGAAGGAAAATCAAGATAGAGATAATGGGGATGGAAAGGACTCTGGAGTATCATTAGTAGGCAGAACATTAGAGTGGAAATTTGTCATCCAGTCTAACCATTTCATTTTAATAGATGAAGAACTGGGCTCAGAAGGAAAGTCAGTGACTTAACCAAGAATTCCCAGATAGTAGCAGGAAATAGATAGATGAAGTCTATTATAATAGTTAATGTAAGCAGTAATGGGAGACTCCCCTAGATTTGGTCATGGATGGTGAAAGGAAGGGGAAAATGAGAGGAAAAGAAGTCTACATTTTCCCCAACCTTAACTGGACCTCTCTTACTCTTCATCTCATTGACAGACCCAAACTGGCTTTGATGTTTAGTCAGCAATGTAAGAAATGGCCCCCCTCTGCCCTGCCCTCTACCCCTACCCCAGGGTAGGAACTGGCACCATGAATACTGAGTTCTAGCCTACATCCTTATAGAGCATCCCCCTCTTCTGAGAATTCTATACTGAAGCCATCCCGATTCTGTCTGCTAGACATGAGCTTTGGAATTCCCTTTGAGGCAGTGTTGCCTTATAGTTCAACTCTAGCTAAAGGTAATTATGCTACCAAAAAGGTTCTGAACCTGTGCTCTAGCTGAAAGTGCTTTCTCCCTTCTCAAATCTTCCTAGAGTGTTCCATCCCTTCTCTGCTTTCCTCTCTTCACTTCCAGTATTGGACTGCATGTATCACTCTCGTAGAAAATAATCTCCTTTAGAGTAGGGGCTGCTTTATATTTTATCTAGAAGCAGCTAGGTGGTACAGCAGATAAAACACCAGGACTGTAGTCAGGGAGACCCGAGTTCAAGTCCAGCCTCAAATATTTATCTCTATATGAACCTGAACAAGTCACTTCACCATGTTTGTCTCAGTTTCCTCATCTATAAAATGATCTGGAGAATGGAAATGGCAAACTACATCAGTATCTTGCCAAGAAAACCCCAAATGGGATCATGAAGAGTCAGATGTGAATAAGACAACTGTCAACAAGTACGTATGTGAGAATCCCTTAACTGAATTCCTCCTCAGATGCCTTGTATCATTGTATAGAGGTGACCTGATGATCATGAAGGGTATGCCAGCAGAGCCCAGGTTCCAATAGGTCCTTCTGCCTTAGTTTCCTCAACCATAAAATGGAGGTTATATTAGCATCTAACATGGTGATTTTGAAGATCAAAATCAAGTGAAATAATGCTGGTAAAGCACTTATCCCAGTGCCTAGCACACAGTAGGCACTTAATAAGTGTTTGTTTCTTTTTTTTTTAATCTAAGTATCCTCTACACCTAACACAATGTTTTGCATATAGAAACGACTTCATAAATGTTCATTAAGTGAATGAAAGAACATACTAGGCTTGTACCTGAGAGTACAATTCTGAGTAAGAAATTCTCTAGCTGAAATAGCCTCCTCTTTTTTTTCCAAAAGCTAACATTTGGAGCCAGTACTGAATAGGCTCCCTTAATCCTAGGAGTATTAAATAAAGTAGCTTGGACTCCTTATTTGATTTTCACTGGTGCTCTGATCTCTTTGAGGCTAAAACAATTTCAGAGGCAGACGTAGCCAGGACCTGTTCTATTTAAGAGTTTTTTCATAAGTGAAAGAAAATTACATTTTGACTGCTTCGTACAGAATTTCAGGTGATTCTCCTTCAGGCCCCATTGTTGAGAAGAAAAGAAGAGTTTATATTCTTATAACCCACCTGACCTTCAAATCCAAGACCCCAAATTGGGAAGCTTCATTTGTTCTAATGGTTTTCTTATTTCTCTTGTGGCTCATCTTAAATTCATGGCTTAATTGGGTTTTTTTTCCTAAATCAATGAAAATAAGTGCCATGATTTCTCAGTAGAAAGTCAGAGGATTTATAGGAGTAGAAATACATACACTATCAGATAAGGTCTCTTTGGTCTTTTTACTTCACTGTCCTGTTGTAATGAAAAGAATAAAGGAAAAGAAGGGAAGAATAGAGGAAGGGAAGCAAGGAAGGAAGAGAGGAAGGAAAGAAGATGGGAAAGGAGAGAAGAAGGAAAGAAGGAAGACAGGAAAGAAGAGAAGAAGGAAGGGAGGGAGGCAGAGAGGAGGGAGGGAAGGAAGGAAGGAAGAGAGGAAGGAAAGAAGATGGAAAAGAAGAGAAGAAGAAGGGAGGGAGGCAGAGAGGAGGGAAGGAAAGAAAGGAAGGAAAGGAAAAAAGAGAAAAAGAAAGGGAAGGAGGCAGAGAGGAGAGAGGAGGGAGGGAGGAAAGGAAGGAAGGAAGGAAAGTAAGAAGGAAGGTAGAGAGGGAGGTAATATTAGATGCCTACTATATAACAATCACTGTGCTAAGTCAAATATTATATCATTTGATTCTCATGAAAACCTTGCAATATAGGTGCTATTATGATCTTCTTTTTACAGTCCAGCAAACCAAGACAGAGATAAATGACTTGCCCAGAGCCATGCAGTTAGTAAGTATCTGATGTTGAATTTAACTCAGACCTTCCTGATTACAGGTCCAGCACAGTCCATTGCATCATTGTAGAGGAATGGATCATATCAGAATAGCACTATGATATAAAAGAACAAAAGTTACCTAGTTTTCAGGTAGAATATGAGATAGTCTCTTAATTGGAACTAATTATATGCTGCCGACCTTGTGTCATAATGGAAATATCATTCAATTTGGAGACAGAACCTCAGGTCCTTTTCTGATATTTCTTCACTGTGTTAGGTCAGTTACTTGCCTTATCTGGACCTCTTTTTCATCATCTGTTAAATGTTGGGTTAGAAGACCTCTAAGGGCCCCTCCAGCTCTGAACTCTTTGACCATAAGGGTGAACCTAGGAATTTAGAACCAGGACTTCTTCTGCAGAAGGGACTGGAAATCATGTTTATGGTTTATTGAAGAAATTGGAAATGATCAGCCTGAAGAAAAGAAGATCTGAGGGAACATCACACATTGCTTAAAAAACCCTTAAATAAGTCAAATCTTTAACCTTTCCTTGATTTACCCACTTGGTAATCCTATTATAGAGATACAGTTAAATTGGTATAATCTGTTTTTTTTTATGTTCTGATGGAACCATCTCCATCTCTTTAATAATTTCTTTTATAATGTTTCTGAAAAGTGAAGTCAAACTCTCCATAGTAAAATGTGCAAACTATTTTCTTCCCTTTTCTGAAAACTGGGACATTTGCTGTTCTCTAGTTCTATGATACTTCTCCCATTCTCCACCATCAATCACATATCACTCATGGCAGCTCAGCAGTTCCATTTGCTGGGGTTTTTTTTTCAATACCGAAGGATGTCGTTCCTCTGAGCAAGGTAACTCAAATTCTTTGAAGTGATCTCTTACTGACTTCACATTTATCTTAGGTATCCACTCACTATTCGCTATTATTGTCCTATCCGTTCAGTCTTTCTCTTTGGCAAAATAGGAATCACATATGAATTTCTATCTTCCCTCTGTTGTTGTTTATTGTCTCCTCATCTACTCAAGCAGCGGTCCAATTCCTATTTTGATCCATTTTTCCGTAATGTAGGTTTTTTTGTCTGTTTCTTCCATAGTCTCAGCTCATTCTGAGCTGCTGGCAGTCTTCTTACAAGACTGTGTCATGGTTTGCTCTTACTTCTCTTTCCTGTATTTATAATTTTTAAATCTAAGTTGACTGGCGAGTTCCCTGTGCATCCACATTGATCTCTCCAAACAACTCCCATTTTTCTCTCTCATACTTATTTCTTTAAAAAAAAAAAACCCCTTACTTTCTGCCCTAGTATTTTCTCCAAGACAGAATGGTAAGATCTAGGCAAATGGGGTTAAGGACTTTACCAGAGTTATAAAACTAGGAAGTGTTTTGAACCCAGGTCTTCCTGACCTCAGGCTTAGGGCTCTATCCATTGCATGACCTAGCTACCCTCCATAGCTCTTTCCCTTTGTGTCTTCAAAATTTAATTCCTTTGAGTTTCCTATCTCTCCTGGACTGACTTCTAGTAGGATTTTTGTTCATAGGTCGCTACCTATCTGTCCCCTGAATCCTTTGAAATCTGCTCTTCCAAAATCTGGGGTGCATATCAGACTATCTCTGGCTTTTCTTGCTTGTATTAAAATCTCTTACAGGGAGGATCCACTTCTTCTCCAAGGTTCCTGTCACTCCTACTTTAACAATCTGTTCCTCCCTGTCAGTGACAATCCAATCAAGGATTGAATTTTCCCCATTTTGGTTGGAATGAGTCTTAAGGGAGAAACTGGGTGGTTCAGTGGATAGAGCACCAGGCCCAGAGACAGGAGGTTCTGGGTTCCAATCTGGCCTCAGACTCTTCCTGGCTGTGTGACCCTGGCCAAGCCGCTTAACCCCCATTCCCTAGCCCTTACTGCTCTTCTGCCTTGGAACCAATACATAGTCTTGATTCAAAGATGGAAGGTAAGGGTTTAAAGAAAAAGAATCAATCTTTAGGGCAAGTAAGAAAGTGTGTGTGTGTGTGTGTGTGTGTGTGTGTGTGTGTGTGTGTGTGTGTCTGTCTGTCTGTCTGTGTGTGTGTGTGTGTGTGTGTGTGTATGTGAGAGAGAGAGAGAGAGAGAGAGAGAGAGAGAGAGAGAGAGAGAGAGAGAGAAAGGGAGAGGGGGAGGGAGAGACAGAGAGAAAGTGAGAGAGAAAGAGAGAGACAGAGACAGAGATGAAGGGAGAGAGAGAGAGAGAGAATCTATTCTCTTATCTTTTCTCCCTGTCAGGTTTGTGATCCATTTGCTAGATTCCTCATATATTTCTTCCTTTGGTGTGGTCTGTAGCATACTTTGATGGCAAAAAGCACTGCCTTTTCTCCGTACATTGACCTTTATCTAAATCAATCCATCAGTCAACCAACAAACATTCATTAAGGTCCCTTCTATGTGTCAAACATTGTGGTAGGTGCACAGAAAAAAAAAAAACACATTCTCTTGAGGAACTTTTATTTTATCAGGGGAAGCTATATGTGAATCCACAAGTACAGGGCAATCCAAGTCTTAGTAAGGTTTTAAGTTTTAATACTATAAAACTGCACTAAGGCTTTGGGGACACTTAGTGTTATATGGAATAATTGCAAAAGAGATGCCCAGAGAGAGCATCTGGGTGGCTCAGTGGATAGATGGATAGAGTGCCAAGCTTGCAGTTTGGGGGGGCGGGAGGGGGTCCTAGTTTCTAATCTGGCCTCAGATACTTCCTAGCTGTATGACCCTGGGCAAGTCACTTAACCCCAGTTGCCTAGCCCTTGTTGCTCTTCTGCCTTGGAACCAATACTTAACAATTCTAAGACAGATGATAAGAAGATAACTTGGGCAGGGTGGGGGGGAGCCACTAAGTAGTTAGGGAAAGAGAGTAGTAGTTATTGGGAGGGGACAGAGAGGAAAGGCTTCCTATAGAAAGTGGGGCTTAAGCTACATTTTGAAGGAATTAGGAGATTCTGTGAGGTGGAAATGAAGGAATACATTCCAAGCTTCAGAGATGATAAATACACACACACACACACACACACACACACACACACACACTCACACACACACACTCACTCACTCACTCACTCACTCACACACAGAGTGCTTTAAGGTATACAAAGCACTTTGTAAGTATAATCTCATTTGATCTTCAACATCAACGTTGGGAGGTAAGTGTTATTACTGACCCCATTTTACAGACGAGAAAACTGAGGCATACAGAAGTGAAGTGATTTGCCCAGGGTCACACGGCTAATATCTGAGGATGGACTTGAATTCACGTCTTCCTGACTCTAGGACCAGTATTCTATCATTGCACTGCCTAACTGCCTCAAGAACTCCAAAAGCAGAGAGATAGGAAATGGAGTAACATATGAGATGAATGGAGAAAAGACTGACTATTTGACTGGACCACAGAATCAAAAACTGGAGTAATATATAATGATTCTGGAAAGGTAGACTGTGGTCAGGTTGTGAAGGATTTAAAAGGCAAACAGAGGAGTTTGTATTTTCTCATTGAGGCAAGAGGGAGCTGCTTGAGTTGATTAAGTAGGGGACTAACCTGGGCAGATGAGCACTTCAGGAAAATCACTTTAGGAGCTATGTGAGAAATGGATTAAAGTGGGGGGAGATAAAGCAAGAAAATCAATTAAGAGGTCAGTATAACAGTCTAAGCAAGGGACAATGAGGGCCTGGACCAAGATGGAGGCTATATAAATAGGGGCGGAAAAGGGTCAGAAACAAGAGAAGTTGTAGAGAAAGAAATGGCAAGATTTGGCAACAGATAGGTTATGAGAGATATAAGGGAAAATGAGGAGTCAAGAACAAAATCAAGATTACTAACCTGGGAGATTACAGCCTTTAACAGAACTAAGAAAGCTCCGAAGGAGAGTGGGTTTAGGAAAGGAAAGTTTTGGATATAGAGTTTGAGCTGCCTCTAGGACATCCTCTTTGAAATGTCCCATAAACCATTGATAATACCAAGCTAGAGAGAGAGAGAGAGAGAGAGAGAGAGAGAGAGAGAGAGATATTAGGGCTAAATAAATGTATCTGTGAGTCATCAGCATAGAGATGATAATTGAACCCATGGGAATTGATGAGGTCATTGGGAGAAAGAAAAGAACAGGACTCCGGATAGAGCCTTGCCTTGGGGGTACACCCACTGTTAGGGGGATGTTAACCTAGGATGATGAGACAGCAAAGGAGATTGAGACGGAGTGGTTGGAAAGGTAAGAGAGCCAGGAGAGAGTTGTGTAACACAAGTTTTATATATAAACCATACAACCTAAATGAAGTTCTCTCTCTACCTACTACTAGTTCATTTTTCTTATTCATACTCATTCTGGGTTCTAAGACAAAGGAGATTTTTGGAGATTTTCCTATTTAATCACTAAAATCCCAATATTTATCATTAAATAATTAGTTCTGAGCCCCCGCTCTAGTTTATTGTTGATTATTTAGTAAGCTGGGAAACTTTTTACATAAAATTTGCCTCCTAGAATTAGGACCTCTAGTTCACCATTTCAGGTAGGTGCCAAAATGAATAGAGCTCTAGTTCCAGAGTCAAGAAGACTTGAGTTCAGATCCAGCCTCAGACATTCACTAGGTAAGTGACTCTGGGCTGGGGCATCCAAGTGGTAGAGTGGATAGAGGGCATGTCTTAGAAGCAGAAAGGCTCACCTTCCTGAGTACAAATCTGGCCTCAGATACTTAGTAGCTATGTGACCCTGGGCAAGTCATATAACCATGTTAGCCTCAGTTTCGTCAGCTGTAAAATGAGCTAGAGAAGGAAAAGTCAAACTGCTTCAGTATCTTTGCCAAGAAGACTCCAAATGGGGTCACAAGGAGTCAGCCATCACTAAAATGACTTAGCAATAAGACCTGAGTCAGTCACATAACCTCTGTCTGCCTTGGTTTCCTCATCTATAAAATTGGGATAATAATACCCCTTGGGATTGTTATGAAAATCAAATGAGATCATATTTGTAAATCATGTTGTAAATTTTAAAGCATTATATAAATGCAAGTTACTATTATTATTATTATTCATAATGTCTCTTTCCTGATCTCTGAGTATTGGTGTAAAGAAATCTGAAGCCATGGGTTTTTCTGTTGCCTCCTTTCTTGAATTTTGATAACCAAACATGGTCACCTTCTTCCAGTATCTCCAGGGGAAATTTAACTTTTTCTACTTTGTCCCAGAAGTCAGACCTAACAATGGACAGAAGTAAAGGGTGAGATTTTAGCCCAATGACATGAAAGGAAAAATCTCCTAACAGTGAGAGTTATACTAGAATACCTCATGAAGTAATGAACTCCCATCATTGGTAATGTCCAAGCCTGTCCATTCAGTGTACAATTATTAAGGGTCTGCTGTGTGCAGAATCGTATGCTTGATTCTGAATGAGAAACAAAGATAAATAAACCACAATCCTATCTTATTGAGGATCAGAGTTTAGTAGGGGAGGTAAGACATGATAGCTATGATATAAATCCGTCAATTTTTAATTAAGAGTCAAGAGATCACTTTCAACTTTGGGGGTACAAAAGAGGAGGGAAGGAGTGTCAGGGGGTTGCATGGAGGAGTTCTAAGCTAGATTTGGGGGAAGAGAATTTCGTTGGGTACAGAGAGAATTCCATTCTAGACATTAGTGAGAGGGAGGGAGGGTTTTGTCTAGAGAGGCTCAAAAAGCAGGACAAGTTGAAGACTGTTGAGTGGTCCAATTTGGCATGAAGTGGAGAAGCTCAAAACAAGGCTGGAAAGATAAGTTTGTGTCTGATGGACTGGCCTTGAATGCCAGACTGAATCTGAACCTTATTTAGTAGACAGTGGGACGCCATTGAAGAGTTTTGAACCAAGGAGAAACAATTCAATCTATGCCTGAGGAAAATGATCTGACAAGTTCAGGATAAATTAGAAAGGGAAGGAAGGACTAGAGGCAAAGAGACGAGGTAGGAGAGTATTTCTGAAGTCCAGGCAAGAGACAACCTGGGGTAGAAGACAATGATAGAAAAGCTAAATTTGAGAGATATGGGGAAGGAACCAGATTCAGTACCTGCTTGAAATGAGGAGCAAAGGAGGGAGGAAGCCAAAGGTGACCTTAAGGTTTCTAGCCAGGGTGACTGGGAGGGTAACGGTGCCATCAACTAAAAAAAATTTGGCGGGGCGGGGAGTTGGAGAAGTAGATGACAATCTAGACAAGAAGTAGATGACAAGAGATTGACAGGCTCAGCTGTACATTTCTTAAAACATTAGGTATAACAGAATGTTTTATTTCACCAGAGATTTTATATGAAAAATTATAGCCACCCTTCTTCCTAACATCCCTATTTTGGTCTCTGGTGTTACCATCCTTCTAAGCACTGGTGCTTTACAATCTAGAATTCATTCTTGCCTCTTTCTGCTTCCTTGCCCTCTAGATCCATTCAGTTGCCAAGTCTTGTCAACTCTAATTCCAAAGCATCACTCCCATCTGTCCCCTTTCCCTCTATTATTGTTAGTCAGTTATTTTTCAGTTGTTTCTAACTCTCTGTGACCCCATTTTGAGATTTTCTTGGCAGAGATACTAAGGTGGTTTGCCATTTCCATCTCTAGCTCCTTCTACAGATGAAGAAACTGAGGCAAATAGGGTGAAGTGACTTGTCCAAGGTCACACAGGTATTGAAGTGTCTGAATCCAGATTTGATATCAGGTCTTCCTAACATCAGACCCAGCATCCTATTCACTATGCTATTTAGCAGCCCCCATATAAAATAGATAACATGTAAAATGATACCAATAGTTATTAAAAGAAGAAGATTAGAACATCATAAGGGAACGTGCTCTGCTCTCCTCTCCCTCCCATTTGGCCACGGTTTTATTAGGTGGCCATAAACCACTAACCTCACAGGAAACCCTGTAAATGTCTTTGACTTCTCTTGCTATTCCCTATGATGAATCATGAATCCCAGAATGACCATTTATAGAACGTCAGTGCTAGAAGAAACCTAGAAACACCAGAAGGACCCCAGAACACAGAATGTCCAACTGGAAAGGATGTCAGGCTATAGCAACTTGGAACTCAAATGAGTCCTAAGAATTCAGAAAGTTAAAACACAAAAGAGCATTAGAATACGTGGTGTCCCAAAGTCTTAGTGCCATCTTAAGCTTTCATCGTTGTTCAGTCATTTCAGTCATGCCTGGCTCTTCATGACCCCACTTGGAGTTTTCTTGGCAAAGATCCTGGAGGGGTTTGCTTCTCTGGCTCATTTTACAGATGAGGAAACTGAGGCAAAAAGGGTGAAGTGACTTGCCCAGCGTCACACAGTTATTAAGTGCCTGAGGCAAGATTTCAACTCAGATTTTTCTTGACTCCAAGCCCAGCACTCTATCCACTGCACCAACTAGCCCTTTAGATTTTAAAGTAGTTTAAATAATTGAACCAAATAAATATTTGTTGAAGCTTTAAATAACTTAAAGTGGCCCTGAGACGTGGGAATGCCCTTTATAGAATAGAACTGGACCTTAAAGATCATTTGGCTCGACTTCACAGAATTACAGAATTTTGAGACAGAAAAGTGCCATCCTGTCTAATCACTCTCTAAAAGAAATCCCTCCTGAAACTTCCTCATTTTGCAAGTGAAGAAACTAAGGTCTGGACTGAGGATAGGACTTGTTCAAGGTCACACAGAGCCCACACACACATACCCTCTGAATCCCTTTATTACCCCCGTGGGTCTGATTGGCTGCTCCCTTCTGTGACCACTAATAACCCAAGCTTTGTCCCTCCCGGATTGGCCCAGCCCTGGGGGGGGATGCCCGCCTCTCAGTCCCTATTCTCCAAAACCTGTTCTATTCACCAAAGTTGGGTCACTGGTGAGTAATGGTGGCTTTTTTCAGAACTGTAGGCGGAGGTGGTGGTGGCATAGCAAAGACAGGGCACTCCCTGCCCTCCTCTGGTTACATTCATCTTGGGTACAGGAGAGTTAGAGAAAGATTGCTGGCTGCCAGATTTATCAAGGGAAAGGAGGCTGGAACTAATGTACTTGACAATCCTTTGGGCAAGTGGCCTTAATGAATACATTCCAGTACCTTGGGCTTTGGTTCTGTTATTGCACAGCTAGGATCTGAGAGAGAGAGAGAGAGAGAGAGAGAGAGAGAGAGAGAGAGAGAGAGAGAGAGAGAGAGAGGAAGTAGGCTATCCATCTCCATCCTCCCATGTCCCTGGAAGAGAAATCAGAAATACCATATATGTGTATTCCATTGCCTACCAACCAAACCCATGTAGAAGGAGAATTGTGATGAAAAAGATAATGACAGAGATCAGAAGTTATATTAATAACCTATTTATATAGTAGTTTAAGGGTTAGAAAGCATCTTCCTGTCACTTTCTACCTACGGGCCTCAGTGACCTCATCTGTTAAGTGAAGGGGTTGGACTCCTAGATCCTCTCTTTATCTCTGTCTCTCTGTGTCTCTTTTTCTCTTTGTCTCTGTCTATCTAACTTTGTATTTCTGTCTCCATCTCTCTGCCTCTCTCTGACTTTCTTCCTTGTCTCTGTCTCTGTCTCTCTTTGGTCTTTCTGTCTGTCTGTCTCATCTCTTCCATCACTAACATTCTGTTTAACAATTGTTGAATAGATTATTTTCTCCATTTTGCAAAGGGTGTAAACTGAGTCAGTTAGAGAGGTGATAGGAAATATGCAGGGTCACACAGCTGGTGTCAGAGCCAAGATTCAAACCCAGGTCTCTCTCATCCCCGCTATACCCAGCCCCTGCCCCATCCAGATCCAGTGGCCTCACACTCCAGATATTCATGGAACTCAATGCTTCGTAGATCATTGCTATGCAGCTCCCACATCCACCCCTTTTCTCCCAGGAGAGGAGATGGTGACTGTCATTTGACACTGTGCTGGGCATGTAACAGGCACACAGTATTGATTATTAATGGCCTGACTATTGATGGAAAGATGGACTAAATAAAGGTTAAGAAAAGCTACACAATGGAATGGAAAGGACTCTGGTAAAAGAGTCTGGAGACCTTCATTCCAGTCCTGGCTCATTCACGGACTAGTCCTATCACCATGGGTAAGTCATTTTCTTTCCCTTGGACTCAGTTTCCTCATCTGTAAAATGGGAAGAATATTTGCACTGACTCTCTTACAGGGTTCTGGTGAAGGAGCCACTTCATAAACTTCTAAGGACCATGGGAAAGGGAACTTTTCCTACTACTAATTATTGGGGGGAGGGTTGTCATTATTATTGTGGTGCTTGTTTCCGGTTGTGTAATTTAAAATCACTTGGGATACTTGGAACTACATTTCCCATGATCCCCAATGGGTTTCCTGTTTTGGATTACATATTCAAGGTGAGGGACTGTTTTAAAATAGGAGGAAGTGACTTTGAACTCCCTCTTTTAGTGACCTGAGCACAAAGGTACGAAAGGTAAAATGGCTGAGGCAGGAGTTTGAATACTTACAGGCGTGTGGTCTAATGATTTTATCTCTATCAGCATGGCTTTTATTAAAATACTATTCTCCCTTCTAATCTCGGCCCTCATCATTTTTAATAACAACACGGTGTTGGGTATGTGGATGATGGATGCATTGGAAGGAGTCCCAGATGAGAAGTCAGGAGACCTGGGTTCTAGTCTTCTTTAGCTATTAATCTCTGTTACCTTGGGCAGGTCACTTCTCTTTATGTCCTTGTTTCCACCTATGTCCATTGAAAGAGTTGGACTAGATTATTTATGAGCTCTTGGCATCTGATTAAAGTCAATGAATATTTATTAAGAACTAACTTTTAGGCCCCCTGGGCAAGTTGCTTAACCTCTGCCTCCGTTTCCTCAAATATAAAGTGGAAATAATAGTAGCACCTACCTCCCAGAGTTGTGAGGACCAAATTAGAGAGAGAAAGGGAAAGATGATAGATACCAGTACATGGACAGAGAGAAAGAAAGAAATGATAGATGCTAACAAATGGATGGAGAGAGCAATGATGGATACCAATAAATAGATGGAGAGAGAAATAAATGATAGCTATCAACAAATGAATGGGTAGACAGGCATAGAGAGAGACAGAGACAGAGAGATAGATGAGAGAGAGAGAGAGAGAGACAGAGAGAGAGAGAGAGACAGAGAGAGAGAGAGAGAGAGAGACAGAGAGAGAAAGGAAGAAATTTAGCCTCAGACACTTACTAGCTATGTGACCCTGAGCAAGTCCCCTATTCCTGTTTGCCTCAGCTTCCTCATCTGTAAAATTAACTGGAGAAGGAAATAGCAAACCACTCCAGTATCTTTGCCAAGAAAACCCCAAATGGGATCATAAAGAGTAAGACACGATTGAAAAACATTTTGTTCCAGGTACTGTTATGCATTCTACAATTATTATCTCATTTGATCATCACAACAAACTCTGGAAGGGAGCTGCTTATTATTATCCCTATTTTACAGATGAGGCAAATAAAGACAAAATGACTCTCCCAGGGTCACACAGCTATTAAGTATCTGAGGCCAGATTTGAACTCACCCTGACTTCAGACCTGACAATCGATCTATCCACTGCGCCATCTAGCCAGAATTCAAATTCAGGTCCTCTGACCCCCAAATCCCTTGTTCTTTCTTTCCTCTCTTCTCCCACTCCTAATTAGCAACATAAGGAAAGTGACATAAATATAAGCTTGTGCACGTAAGGCAGTCTTCACCTTCTGGTTTATACATGGAATGACAAAGAAAGAGACAGTTCTTTGATTCTTTCCCCCAATTCTTTCTGATTTCTCACTTGAAGATGAATTAACCCAAGGGAAGAAAGCTACCTTTTTCTGGCTACAGAAGGATCTACAATTGTTAAACCTAAATTATAATTTCCAACGGGCTCTGGTGAATTCCCTGTTTCAGTGATCAATCCTGTTCTTCGAATTGATGCTTCATTTTTTTTTAAACCAGTGGCAGCCTGGAGCCCCTTTCCCATATGTACAACCCTTGATCTCCTGGGAGAGAGACGGCCACCAGACTTCCGTACACAAGGTCCATCTGAACTCTGCCGGTGTGGGTGGAAGGCACGGCGATGCAGGAGCAGGGGGAGATTTCTCACTATATTGTTTTACCGCAGTCATATTTATCTTGTTGATAAAATGGGCCTCGGGTTGGAAAATTGGAAGATTTTTCCTCTTAATTTGAAACAGCCCCTGCCAGGCCTGGTGTGGCGTCAGTATAATGCCCTCAAGCCACAGCAGCTGGAAAGATTTATTCTCTCGGCCCTCATGCGAGCCTCTGACATTCTCAATTTGCAGGCAGCCGGTGAGCCAATCTGATCCATCCTGCCTTTATAATAAGGATGTCAGAGCAAGAAGAGAAAAGTCATTATCTGATAGCTGGCAGGAACGATAAAGGAGAGGCAGAGTTAGACATCTCAGGGGGACCCACCCCCCCTTTTTGCCTTCTTTCGGCTCCTCAAGGTCATCGTCAAGGTTATGTGCCTTAGACGTGGGTCTCGGTTCTAATGCCGGTTCTGCCGATAAAGTGCCCTGCTGGCATCTCAAACTTGACACCCCGAAAAGCATTTCATCCTAGGATCAGAGAGAGTTGGAAGGGTGCCTTAGAGACCCCCTCATTTTACAGATAAAGAACCTGATAGATTAAACAACTTGCCCTGCATCACATAGCCAGTTCATATCTGAGATAGGACAGGAACCCAAGTCTTCCTAACCCCCAAGTCCAATGCCCTTTCTTTTTTTTTCCCCAAATCCTTACCTTCCATCTTAGAATCAATGCTAAGTATCACTTCTAAGACAGAAGAGCGGTAAAGGCTAGGCAATGGGGATGAAGTGACTTGACTAGGGTCACACACCTAGGGAGTGTCTGAGGCCGGTTTAGAACCCAGGACCCCCTTTCTCCAGGCTTGGCTCTTGATCCAGCTAACTAGCTATTCCTAGCTCTATATTCCTTTCTTGTTTGTTTGTTTTTAAACCCTTACATTCTGCCTTAGAATCAATACCAAGTCTTGGTTCCAAGGCAGAAGAGCAATAAGGGCTAGACAGTGGGGGTGAAGTGACTTGCTAGGATGTGTCTGAGTCCATAACTGAGCCCACGACCTCCCATCTCCAGGTCTGGCTCTCCATCCACCGAGCCACCTAGCTTTCCCCTCCCGTGCCTTGTCTCCTAAGCCCTGCATCCATAAATTTGCTCCTCTCCCTCACTTCCCCATTTCTGTCAAGGATAGCCCCAGATTCATAACTTTGGAATCATCCTTGAATCTCCTCTCTGTCCCCCTCCATCGCCTTCCATGTCCAAGTGATCATGAAGTCTCGTCAACCCTGTCTCTGCATTTCTCACATCAACAAACCTCTTGTCTTAAGGCACAGATATGGTCAACTACAAAAGGAATAAGGCAAAATTTTTCAGACAAGGCTAATGTATTGACTTCTTTACCTGATTTTTCTTAATTTTTACAAGGGAGGTCTGTACAGAAGGAGGAGAGTCATGGGGGGACTGCAAAGTAGGATTAATCACTGGGGAGTAACAGTGGTGTTCGTAGAGTATCGATAAAGCATTCAAAACGAAAAAAAAAATCCTTTCATCAATCCTTTTCTCTCTTTCCATACAGCCCAGCACCTTAATTTAGTTCTTCATCATCTCTTACCCAAACTGTTATTTTGTTGTTATTGTTTAGCTCACTTCAGTGGTGTCTGACTCTTCATGACTCCATTTGGGGTTTTCTTGGCAAAGACACTGGAGTGGTCCACCATTTCCTTCTCCAGCTTATTTTGCAAATGAGCAAACTGAGGCCAACAAGATGAAGTGACTTGCCCAGGGTCACACAGCTGAGATCCTGGGGTAGTTTGCCATTTCCTTCTCCAGCTTATTTTGAAAATAAGGAAACTGAGGCCAACAAGATGAAGTGACTTGCCCAGGGTCACACAGATGAGATCCTAGAGTGGTTTGCCATTTCCTTCTCCAGCTCATTTTACAGATGAGTAAACTGAGACAAACAAGCTGAAGTGACTTGTCCAGGGTCACACAGCTGAGATCCTGGAGTGGTTTGCCATTTCCTTCTCCAGCTCATTTTACAGATGAGTAAATTGAGACAAACAAGGTGAAGTGACTTGCCCAGGGTTACACAGCTAGTAAATATCAGAGGTCAGATTTGAACTCATGAAAATGAGTCTTCCTGATTCCAGTGCTCTTTCCATTGAACCACCTAGCTGCCCCAAACCTAACCTCCAAACTGTTCTTGCTTCCCATCCCTCCCCAATCCAGCCTCCACACAATGGATCAAACTAGCTTCCTAAAGCACAGAGTCATTCTCCGGCTAATAAGTTTCCAATGGAACCTCTTGCCTCAGAATCTCCACATTCTGGCTCCAGCCTATTTTAACTACCTCTGCATGGTTCCAGCCAGGCTGGAGCATTAGCTACCTTCTGAACTCAACATTCATCTCCTGCTGGACCCTTTTGCATGGGCTTTGCCTCCTGTCTGGACTGCCCTCCCTCCTCACCTTTACCACTTAG
>NC_058131.1:64637791-64644725 GCF_016433145.1 Gracilinanus agilis | reverse complement strand
GGAAGGAAGGAAGGAAGGAAGGAAGGAAGGAAGGAAGGAAGGAAGGAAGGAAGGAAGGAAAAGTGTTCCCTCAAACCAATAGCCATCCTGTTCCTGGATGCAGGAAAGGAAGGAAGGAAGGAAGGAAGAAAAGAAGGAAGGAAGAAAAGAAGGAAGAAAAGAAGGAAGAAAAGAAGGAAGGAAGGAAGGAAAAGTGCTCCTTCAAACCAATAGCCATCCTGTTCCTGGATGCAGGAAATGAAGGAAGGAAGGAAGGAAGGAAAGAAGGAAGGAAAAGAAAGAGAGAAAGGAAGAAAGGGACAGAGAAATAGAGGAAGAGAAAGAAAGAGAAAAAGACAGAAAGACAAAGGAAGGAAGGAAGGAAGGAAGACCTTAGAGGTCATCTAATCTAACAATTTATCTCTTTCCTTCCCCTCCCCACATTTTACAATTAAAGAAATGGAAGCCAAAATATCACCTGCAACAGTGAATGTGGGATTCCCTAGGACCATGATGCTCCAAGATCTCCTCAAAATCCTCAGGGAAACTTACATGTGTACCTTCCTAGAAGAAGCTAGATTGTGGAGTAGGAATGGCTCAAAGGAGGGAGGGGTAGGAAAAAACCATTTAAGAAAAGAGCCAAATTCTCTATTCTTCATGCCGATAGAGAAGACAGATAATACTCAAATGGAATCTGATCCCAAAAGAGCAATTCAGTTCAGCTCCAGAATGCTAGTTGACCATCCCCATTCTTTTTTCTTAAGGAAAATATTCAGATGTTTCCATTAAAGCCTTTGAAAGAAGCAATTAAAAAGCACATGGAGGGAAAAAAATTAATATCTTTCCACATACTCCAATAATTGTCTCAAATAATGCTCACACAGAATAATCTACAGGAAGAAAATTGATTCAGTTGTATGATTTTTTTCCCCATCAATGTGGCTACCCTAACCCTGTTCAGCTCAGACTTTTGCTAAATATTAATAATGCTAATAACCATTCGTATTCCGTAGGCTTTAAAGCTTATAAAAGACTTTCCTCACAACAGTTCTGTGAGTTTAATGGTACATATGGCGTTGTTCCTGTTTTTACAAGTGAAAAAAGAGATTTAGAATGGTGAAACAACTTGTTTGAAGTCATAAGTCAGTGCCAGGCATCAAGACTAGTTTTCTTCCCACAAGTACCCTCACCAGACATATCCAGTCATTGTCTGCTGCTGCTTCTCCCTCAAACCAATAGCCATCCTGTTCCTGGATGCAGGAAATGAGTGCTTAACCTTTCTTTTCTAGCTCCAGATGGCTTCTCCTATGGAGGCTCTGTTGGGGAGCTGAGATCCACCTGCATTGAGGAGTTTCCTCCCGCCTTCGACTTTGGTGCCTACATGGAGACATTGTCCCAAGTCAACGTGCTGTATCCAGACTCTCCACCAGGGTAAGAAATTCAAAGATCTTAGAATCAAAGAATCACAGAATTTACAGATAATTTCTTCAGAGGATTTTAAGCTAGTCAAATGCCCTCATTTTATGGATGAGGAAAATACAGCTCAGTGAGAAAACCTAATTTGCTTAAAGTTAGTAATAAGCAGCGATGGTAGGATTCAAACACAGATCTTCTTTTTCCAGAGCTTTCCATTTAAGTCTTATAAAATAAATAATGTAACTTATCAGATACTTCCACATCCTCATTTAGCCTAACAAGACTGTTAAGTGTAGGTAGTACAAATGTGTCAACCCCTTTTGCAGGTGAGAAAACTGAGTCCTACAGAGTCACATATTGAATTGATTTAGTGGCAAGGTAAGGGCTAGGACTAGGAACTCAGTCTCCAGTACCTGGACCAGTTTTCTATTCACTAACATTGTTCTCCTTCCGGCAGTAAAAGGTGTTCATAAAACCATAGATTTAGACCTGGCAGAGGTCTCATTTTATAGCCAAGACCCAGAGAGGTTAGGCAACTCACACAAGGTCAGTAAATGGCAGTAATAAATGGCTGCACCAGGTTTCGAACTCAGCCTCAGTGACTCCAGGAGGTTCAGTGTTCTTTTCACTGAACCACACTGTTTCTCTGTTCTATAAAGAGTTCCAGTTCTGAGCTAAGTTGAATGATTCTGATTTTTCTGAGGAGAAGGGACTACTACCTGCATTGGTTGCTTGTCATTTTTTCCCCTTGATTGAGGGAAGAATCAGTCGGAAACATGGTGCCATGGAAACGGGAAGTGTAAACCCCCCTCAGCCCCTCATGCCATCTGGTGATTTCCTAACTGGCTGAGATTGAGCCTCTGATTAGAAAGATAAGCCAATAAGCTTGGTCCATTGAACCCAGATGGGTGAATGTTCAAATCAGTGCCGGGGTGTTTGAGGGGAGCAGGGGAGAGAGGCACCATCCTCATCTGGAGTTGTGAGGGAACCCAGTGTCCTGGCTTGGGGGAAGAGCATAAACCATGCTAAGCCTGGGGAATTTAATTTAAGGATTAGATTAGAAAGCTTAGGTGCCACTCAGTCTGGAACTGAGTAAATTGCTTTTATCTGCACATCTAATGACCTTCCCCTGGTATATCATTTCTCATTTTGTATATTCCATTTCCTCTGTGAATGAACCCTAGAAAACACACTCCCCATGGTCGAAAGCTGAACTGTGGCCACAGGAAAAAGCAGGAGAGGGAATTAGGAATTGACTGTAGCAGATTTCTCAACCCAAAAAGATTAGGCTGGTTCAAAACAGACTGTTTCTAGGAGAAACAGCATCCTGTACAGAAAGAATCCTGAAACTGGAGGCAGGGGACCTGGTTTAGGTTTTGGATCCTTTGGGACCTGAAAAAGAGCAGTCCCTTCCCCTTTCAGTCAACTCTCATGGCTCCCTATTACCCCTAAAATCAAATAGAAAATCTTATGTTTAATGAATCATGTAACCACAGGAAAATATTTTTAAATTAATTAAATTTTTTAAAAATCTTATGTTTGACTTGTAAAGTCCTTCATAGTCCCATCCTCCCCTATCTTTCTAGTCATGGTGTGTCACAAGTATATAAAGAAGTAAATGGTGTATTCTTACCATTGACATTGGCCTCTGGCTGTCCCCCATGCCTGGAATTTTCTCCCTCCTCACCTCTGCCTCCTGGCATCCCTGGCTTGCTTCAAGTCTCAGCTATAATCCCACCTCCACAAAAAGGTTTTCTAGGTCCTCCTTAATGTTAGTGCTTTCCAGGGCAAGTAGATGATTCAGTGGGTAGAGAGCCAAGCCTGGAGAAGGAGGGAAGTCCTGGATTCAAATGTGACTTCAGACACTCCCTAGTTATGTGAGCCTGGGCAAGTCACTTACCCCTGATTGCCTAATCCCACTCTTCTGCCTTGGAACCAATGCTTTAAGAAAGAAGATAAAGGTTTAAAAAAAAAAGTTAGTGCCTTCCCTTTCTTGACTATCTCCTATCTATATCAACTTTGTAATTAACTGTTTGCTTGTAATTCTCTCATTAAACCAGGACTCCCTGTTTTGGGGGCTCTTTTTGTATCTCAAGCACTAAGCACAGATCCTAGCATATAGAAGATGTTCAATAAATGCTCCTTGACTTATATGCTCTGTACTTCAGTTTCCTCATGTGTAAAATTAGGTGGTCAGACTTGATGACTTCCAAGATCCCTTCTATTTTTAAAGCTTCCCTTCCCCTATCCCAGTGATGGCAAACCTTTTAGAGATGGAGTGCCCTGCCCACCGTCCCTTCCACCTCATGCTGTGCCCCTTCCTGCCACTGAGTGCTGGGCACACCCCACCACCCCCGTTACCCCACATGGGGAGGAAGAAAGCACTCCCATTGGGCTGATGGGCAGAGGGGTAGAGGAAGTGAGGAATGTCCTCATCGAGTGTAGAGAGGGGGAGGGGAATGGCCCAAGTGTTCTGCTCTGCTCCCCTCCAGCTCTACTGCCTGTGAGCTATCCACCTTACCCCCTACATGCCCCCATTGGCTGCTGGGCAGAGGGATGGGGGGGAGAGAGAAAAGGGAACAGCTCTGCAAGAGTCCCTCTGTCTTTCAAGTAGACCTGAGGAGGGAGGCAGATATGTGCCCATAGAGAGCACTCTGTGTGACATTTTTGGTGCCATAGGTTCACCATCACTGCCCTAACCCATTCATTCTATGACAGAAACACAAAGTAATAAATTTCCTTTCTATGACCCTCTAACTAGCTAGCTCACATGGATATGTGTTTATAAAAAGCCTCATATCCATTATTTTATTCGGTCCTCACAACTCCATACGGTAGGTGTTATTGCCATTCTCATTTGACAGATGAGAAATGAGACTAATGAGACCCCAAATATGAAACAACTTCCCCAAAGCCACACAGATAAGGAAATTGAGTTATACGTGATTGAGGCAGGACTAGAACACAGATTTGCTGGCTCCAGTGATCTCTTTTTGTCATTTAGACAGCCCCCAAATGGAGAAATGGGTAGTGCTCCAGGAGGCAGAATCAGGTTAGCCAGGACTAAGGTTCAGACCTCGACCTTTCCCAAGGTGTCAGGTAATATGTATTCCTTCCCAGCCTAGGCACTGACCAGGAGGTAGTGTGGTATCATGGGAAGAGCACTAAACTAGGAATCAAGAGACCTGGGTTTGAATTCCAACCTCTACAATTTTAACTGATTGATCTTAAATAAATTGCTTTCCCTATCTGTGTCTGAGAGTTCTCATCTGTAAAGTGAAAGTGTGGACCTGGGTGATCTCTAACTTTCGAATCCTGGGGTAATGGATCTGAGGGCTTACACCCAGCATGAAGCTTGTAGAATGATGATTCTCTTCATTTGTTACTCCTCTCTCCTGTTTTCTGCCTTCCTCCCACCCAAGTGAACTAAGAGCTCAATACCAGGAGATTCGAAAGTAGAGGAATAGCATGTCAGAGTCAGGGAAGACTCTAGACCAGTGATTCCCAAAGTGGGCACCACCGCCCCCTGGTGGGTGCTGCAGCGATCCAGGGAGGCAGTGATGGCCACAGGTGCATTTATCTTTCCTATTAATTGCTATTAAATTTTTTTGAAATTAATTTCCAGGGGGCTAAGTAATATTTTTTTTTGGAAAGGGGGCGGTAGGCCAAAAAAGTTTGGGAACCACTGATCTAGACAGTATCAAGTCAAACCTTCTCATTGGGAGGATACTGAGACCCAAAGAAGGGAGGTCACTTGCCCAAGGTCACACAGGGACAGGGACTGGACTAGTTCCCTTTCGTGTGCACTTTCCTAAAACTACTTGCACAGAGAAGTTAGGATGCTCTTTGAAATTGCTTTCCACACCAGATTAGGAAGAACTGGGCATCAGAGCCCTCAGGTTAGGTCAGGGTCCTGAGGGGCTCCAGGATTGTACCACCCCAAAGTGATATTTGCTCAATGCATCCTGACAGCCCTGAAGAGGTCACCAGCACCTCTCCCCAGTGTCTGATGATTCCCTCATGAATCTGAGAGCCTCTGCACTGCCTGTCACATTGATTTCATGTGAGATATTCTGCAAGATGACAGGTCTGAAGGGAACGGAGACAAGCTGATGTATCTCTGCCCTTCACAGCCTCTAGTAAGCTTAGTCAGACAAGAAATATTCTGGCCCCATTCCTTTGGATAGTTTCCTCTGCTCCAAGACACTTGTAAACCCCAGGCTAGGGGGTAATCTATGAGCGTGACAAGAGGCCCCATATCACCAAGTGCCCCTAAGGACGTTGTTAGGAGTTTCTCTCTCGACCCTTCCCACAATTCACAGCTTTCCCTTCCCCTGTCCCATTCATTCAACAACAACAACACAAAGTAATACATTTCCTTTTTCTCCTTTATCCTGATCATAGAATGTTAAAGCCAGAATCTTAGAACATGAATGTTAAAGCTGGAGAGAACTTGAGAACATAGAATATTAGAATATTGTATGTAGAATGGATGACTCTTTTTTTAAGCTCTTAACTTCTGTCTTAGAATCAATACTGCGTATTGGTTCCAAGTCAGAAGAGTGACAAGGGCTAGGCAATGAGGGTTAAATAATACACTGCCCAGGATTTTGCAGCTAGGAAATGTCTGAGACCAGATTTGAACCCAGGACCTCCTATCTCCAGGCCTGGCTCTCAATCCACTGAGCCACCTAGCTATCCCCAATGGTTGACTTTTGGTAGAGGTGAGGTTGAGACTTGGTTTCCCTATCTCACTCTGGCAGGAAGTACACAGCTATGCACTCACCCAATCCCATTGCGTTTGGCTTGGACTCTTTGATCCACTCTCAAATTAACAACTTACTTTAGTTCACCCCTTTAGACACCATTGTGACCCCTCCATTCCCAGGGACTCCCCATATTGTACCAAACATAACAAGGACACCCAATCTGTTTAGCCTACAACTCAGAACTCCTATGCTCAAGCAATCCATTAGCCTGTCTTCCCAGTACCAGGAATTGGTACATGACCCACCACATCCATCAGGACATAGAATGCTAAAGCAAGAAGAAATCTTAGAACATAGACTGTTTGAGACAGGAGGGACTTTAGGGAAACTATTTAATCAAATGCCGTGTTTTATAGAGGAAGTGACTGAGACCTAGGAAGGGAAAGTGGGTCCCAGCTAGTTAGTGACAAAGCCAGAACCAGAATACAAATTGCCTAAGTCCCTTCTGAGAATTTTTTTCCACCCCACGTTGCTTGAACAGCACAACATCCCACAAGGAAACATTCTCAAGTCTCAGCTGGTCTAAGCAGTAGGTCTTGGCCCTTAATTCAGCCTAACAAACATTTAGGAAGGAAAGAAGGAAGGTAAGGAGGGATAGCAACAGATAGAGAGAGAGAGAGGAAGGAAAGGAGGGATTGAGGAAGGGAGGGATTGAAGGAGCAAGGAAAAGAATGGAAGAAGGGAAAAGAAGGAGGAAGGGAGGAAAGAAAGAAAGAAAGAAAGAAAGAAAGAAAGAAAGAAAGAAAGAAAGAAAGAAAGAAAGAAAGAAA
>NC_058131.1:64625201-64637777 GCF_016433145.1 Gracilinanus agilis | reverse complement strand
AAAGAGAAGGAAGGAAGGAAGGAAGGGAAAGGAGGGAATAAGGAAAGAAAAAAGGAAATGAAGAGATTAGGAGAAGAGGGAAGGAAGGAAAGAAGAAAGAAAAGAAAGGAGGGAAAGAAAGGGAAGGAAAGGAAAGGAGGGAGTAAGAAAGGAGGGAAGGCAGGAAAGAGGAAGTGGTTTTTTTAATGAATGAGTGAGGGAGGAAAGAAAGAAGGAAGGAAATAAAGAAGAAAAACAGCATTTATTAAGCACCCACTACAGGCAAAACATTGTTCTTAAAGGAAAGAAAGAGACTAGAGCCCTTTTCAATCGTAGCTTATGGCTCTGAGATTGGAGCACCATTGCTGTGAGGCCAACCACTTAACCTCTGTGGCTCTCTTCACTCCCTGGGAAAATAGCATTGATAATGTGGACATCTTTCTAGGTCTCAGGCTGGCTTTACTGATTAATCACCGCAAAACTGCTGGGAAAAGCCTTACCAAGGGCCACGGAGATGCTAAGTGTTCCAATAACTTCTCTCCATCTCAGTCTCTTAGGAAATAGGTTCTCATTTCACCTTGGGTTTATGGGGGGAAAGTTATTTTTCATACACCAGGAAGGGCTAAGAGCCCTTGTCTTGAATTCCTTACGTCCCCTCCCTGAGACTGCTTCTTGGGGAAACCACTCTCATTTTTCGCCAACCTGCTCAAATAGAACTGTTGGTTTTTAAATCCAGCCTTCGTTTGGGAGGTTAATTAATCCCTTTAAACACAAAGTTCTCCCTTTCTAGGCCATTGAATAGCTTCTGACTCTCTATGTTCATCTCTTTATTGGCTGAACAGACCAGGGGTAATTCTCAGACTGAGTCCAATCTATCAATCAACAAATATTTCTTGACCGCCTAATATATGTCAATGAGCAGTTAGGTGGCATAATAGAGTACCAGGCCTAGAGTCAGATAGACTCAAATTCCTGAGCTCAAATCTGGCCTCAGACACTGACTAGCTATGTGCCTGGGCAAGTCACTTAAACCTATTTGCCTCAGTTTCTTCATCTGTAAAAAAGAACTGGAATAGGAAATGGCAAACCATTCCAGTATCTTTGTCAAGAAAACCCCAAATGGGGCCATGAAGAATTGAACAGCACTGAAAAATGACTGAACAACTGGCTGAATATATGTCAGGCACCATGCTAGCCACAGGACATACGAAGACAAAAATGCAATAGGGAGCATGATGTGGTAGCTAAAGAGCCTACCTCAAAGCCAGGAAAACCTGGGCTCAAGTGACACCTCTGTGCCCCTGAGCAAATCACTAAAGCTCAGAGTGCTCAGACCAGAGGTGTCAAATCAAAAGCCCACCAGCCTGGCACAGAACCTGATTAAAATGTAATTGGGAGGGGGGCAGCTGGGTAGCTCAGTGGAGTGAGAGTCAGGCCTAGAGACAGGAGGTCCTAGGTTCAAACCCGGCCTCAGCCACTTCCCAGCTGTGTGACCCTGGGCAAGTCACTTGACCCCCATTGCCCACCCTTACCAATCTTCCACCTATGAGACAATACACCGAAGTACAAGGGTTAAAAAAAAAATGTAATTGGGAGGGCAGCTGGGTAGCTCAGTGGATTGAGAGCCAGGCCTAGAGATGGGAGGTCCTAGGTTCAAATGTGGCCTCAGATACTTCCCAGCTGTGTGGCCCTGGGCAAGTCACTTGACCCCCATTACCTACCCTTACCACTCTTCTGCCTTGGAACCAATTCACAGTATTGACTCCAAGATGGAAAGTAAGGGTTAAAAATGAACGAACGAATGAATGAATAGATAGATAGATAGACAGATAGATGAATGAATGAATGAATGAACAAATAAATAAATGATTAAATAGATGGGAAATTAAATGTAATTAGGCAAATCTGTCCACACTTCCTAGCTGGGGGACCCTGAGCTTGTCACTTACCCCAGACCCCATTGCCTAACTCTTTACTGCTCTTCTGCCTTGGAAATTATATTCAGTATCAAGTTGAAGACAGAGGCAAAGGCTTTTTTTAGTGCAATTGGGAAATGTTTAACAACAGAAATCAATATCCAATACAACATAGATAATGTTAAGTTGTTTTCTAAGTCAATCTGCAGTTTGCAGATATCTCTACTGGACTTTGACAGCACTGGTCTAGGCAACTAACTCTCTTAAGGTGCAGAGAAAGTGTTGAGTGTTAACAAGGAGGTTTCCTCATCTCTGAGTTCATTTGAGTCTCCTGTGGTTGTTCAGTCATCTTTTCAGTTATATCTGACTCTTCTTGACCCCATCTGAGATTTTCTTGGCAAAAATATTGAAGTGGTTTGCCATTTCCTTCTCCAGCTCATTTTACAGATGAGGAAAATGAGGCAAATAGGGCAAAGTGACTTGCCCAGGTTCACACAGCTAGTAAGTATCGGAAGCTAGGTTTGAACTCAGATTTTTCTAACTCGAGGCCCGGCATCTTATCCACTGTGCCAAATTTAGCTGCCCTCAATTTAATTTAAATCTAAATCATAAATTTAAAGCCGGCAAGGGCTTCAGAAGCCATCAAGCCCAACTCCCTCATTTTATGTACGAGACTGGTTGTGGTTAAGTGACTTGTCCCAGGTCATACAGCTAACTAGTAAATGTCTGAGACAGGATTTGAATTCAGGTCTTCCCAATTCCAGGTCTAGCCTCCATCTTCTACTACCTGCCTCATTAATTCCCTAAACCAAAAGTTCTCAACCTTTTTGCTTTCAGGGCCCACTTACCTGCTTGAAAATGAAAGACCCTAAGGAACCTCTTTTTATATGGGTTGTGTGTCTTGATACTTGCTGTGTCACAATTTAAGATATTTTAGTATTATTATAAAAATAGTCTTGACCTTTAGGATCCCCTTAAAGGGTGGCGGAGACCCCACTGATCCCCAAACCATATCTTAAGAGTCCCTGCCGTAGACTAGGGAAATCAAAGGTCTTGTCATTATCCACAGGAAGCTTACAAATTCTACCATGGGAGAAGAATGTACCCGTAAATACAATATACATAAATATAAATACATGCAAAATGTATATAAATCAAGACAGGGAAATTTCAAGAATGTCAGAGAGCACTTTCCATATCTGATCTCATTTGATCCTCACAACAACCCTGGCTGGTAGCTGCTATTACCATCCCTTTTTATAGCTGGGGAAACTGAGGCTAATAAGTAACTTTCCCAGAGTTACTTAGCAAGTCTGAAATGAAATTCAAACCTAGACTCTACATCCAGGATTCTATCTACTACCTAATGTTGCCCACTCCAGCAGAATGTCACTTTTTTTTCCTTACCTTCCATCTTAGAATCAATAGTGTGATTGGTTCCAAGGCAGAAGAGCAGCAAGAATTAGGCAATGGGGGTTAAGTGACTTGCCCAGAGTCACACAGCTAGAAAGTGTCTGCAGTCAGATTTGAACCCAGGACATCCCATCTCTAAGTCTGGCTCTCACTCCACAGAGCCCCTCAGATTCCCCACAGAATGTCACCTCATAAGGCCAAGAGCTGTCATTTTTTTTATCTCTGTGTCTCCAGAGCCTGATCCACTACTTTGCACATAGTAGGGCCTGGGTAAAGGAAAGAAGAAAAATTAGTTCATTCACCAGCACAGCTAAAAGTTTTTCTAAAAACACCAAGTTAGGGGACAACTAGATGGCTCAGTGGATTGAGAATCAAGCCCAGAAATAAGAGGTCCTGGGTTCAAATTAGACAGAAGATAAGGATTTTTTTTAAAAATAAAAAAGCCAAGTTGTCTAATTGCCACCATAAATAGGGTCTTTGTTTTGATTCATCTTGGAATGACCTTCCTATGGTACCAAATGTTGTCCCACACACCCATAGGATGCTAAATACATGGCAGATGGCAATAATGATACTAATACCATTTAAATATTTATCAAATTCTTGCCTCACAAGTAAGGTAACTTGAAATGTTATTATTCCCATTTTACAGATGATCCACTTGAGAATAAGAGAAGGGGAGTGACTTATTCACATGGCTAATAAATGACTGAGCATGGTCTCAAACCCAGGTCTTTGATGCTAAATCCAGTTGTTGTGGGGTCCTACACAATGAGCTTTCTACAACTTCATACTGCCAGTCTCCTTGGAGATCTCCCAAGTCCAGGCGTTTTCTTTGGCTGTCTGCCTTGTCTGGAATGCTCTCTCTCTCTTCATCTCTGCTCCCCCCTCAATTTCCCTGGCTTCCTTCAAGTCCCACCTTCTATGGCAGGGGTTGGCAACCTTTTTGGCCGTGAGAGCCATAAACGCCACATTTTTTAAAATGTAATTTCATGAGAGCCGTACAGTGCTCACAGTGCCGCTCCTGTAACAGCACCTGAAAAAAAATGGACTTTATGGCTCCTGCAGAAAGAGCCATATCTGGCCCTCGAAAGAGCCAGATATGGCTCGAGAGCCATACATTGCCGACCCCTGTTCTGTGGGAAACCTTCTCTTATTCTCTTTAAGCTTACTTAGTACCTCCTTGTGATACTCCCCCCATTTTGTCCTGTCTGCATCTCGTTTGCACAGAGTTGTTTTCATGTTGTCTCCATTAGCCGGCGAGCTTCTCTGGGGCAGGGACTCTTTTTTTGTCTTTCTTTGTATCATCATCTCTTGGCACAGTGCCTGATAAGTAGCCTTTATTAGCTAAATGCTAGTTGGCTGCCTAACTGACTGCAATCTTCCACTAACCATGGTCACAGACTGAACATTAACCCTCCACATCCCAACCTGCCCTCCATCCTGTATCCCTTCCAGGATCAATTCCAAGAAAGCTTTCCTGATCCTCACCTTGGAAATGATGTCCCCCTCCTGGAACCTCACCTAGCTCTTTGCATCCTAGTCTACAATGCATTTACTCATAACTGTGGCTATAGAGTTATCGTGAGAGGGGAGGGAGGAAGCGTCTATAAAGTGCGTACTCTGTATGTATGTGCTAAGCACTTTACAAATATCATCTCATGTGATAATGAGTGGGTGTGTGGGTATAGGACTGAGAAGTCAAAGGACTTGTGTTCAAGTTAGGGCTTTGCCATCTACCAACTTCTGTTTAGTCATAGGATCACTGGAATCAAAGTTGGAAAACACCTTTAAAAATCATCTAGTCTGGGGGAAGCTGGGTGGTTCAGTGGATTGAGAGCCAAGCCCAGAGACAGGAGGTCCTGGGTTCCAATCTGGCCTCAGACACTTCCCAGCTGTGTGATCCTGAATAAGTCACTTACCCCCCCCCCCATTGCCTAACCCTTACTGCTCTTCTGCCTTAGAACCAATACATACTATTAATTCTAAGATGGAAGGTAAGGGGTTAAAATTTTTTTTTAACAAAAAATCATCTAGTCTAATCCCTTAATGTTACAAATAGGTAAACTGGGACCAAGAGAAATTGTCATTTCTTCTCTTTGAGCCTCAGTTTTTCCACCAATGAAATGGAGAAGTAATCCTTGCCCTACGTTTTGTGGGGCATCCAGGTGGCACAGTGGATAGAGCACCAAGTCCAGAGTCAGGAGGTCCTAGGTTCAAATTTGACCTCAGACATTTCCTAGCTATGTGACCCTGGGCAAATCTCTTAACCTCAGTTGCCCAGGCCTCACCACTCTTCTGCCTTTGAGTTGATGTTTAGCAGCAATTCTAAGTCAGAAGGTTTTATAAAAAGGCAGAAAGTACTTTGTAGCCCTTAAAATATTTCAGAAATATTAATTCAACTGTGAACTCCATGAGGGTGCAAATGGAGTCCTATTTATCCTGAACTATCCCTCAGGAAACTGTATATGGTGGTCCCCTTAAATGGCTTTTGAATGAACAATGGTGATAACTGATGGGTATGGTGCCAAGACTGGTGGAAGAAATGTACAGAGAAAACTGGTAAGGCTCAAAGGCCTCACGCTTAGAACAGATGGTCCTAACGAAGCCATCATGTCACACAAGCCCCTGAACCTCACTCTTGCTAAGGATGCCAAGTTCTCCTTGGGCTTAATTGGCAGAATTTTTGAAGCATCGTTTGCTCCCCAGGTTCCTCTGGGGCACAAATGGATAGAGGCAGATGGTATATATGGTAACTAGATTTAAATTCAATTCACAAAGCATGTATTCTACAGCTAAGCGATGCAGTGGATAGAGTGCCAGGTCTGGAGTCAGGAGGACCTGGGTTCAAATCTGGTCTGAGACACTTCCTAGCTGTGTGACCCTGGGCAAGTCATTTAATCCCAGTTGTCTATTCTGCCTTTCAATTGATACTAAGATAGAAGGTAAGTAAGAGCTTGAAAAAATATATCATCTTATTGAGCCCCTCAACTGGAAACTAAGGCCCCAAGAGGCTGGGGGATTTTCCCAGAGTTAAACAACTAGCCACAGAGTCAGATCCAGGACCCAAACCTAAGTCTTCCAATCAGGGTTTTGCTTTTCTGACTCTCTCTCTCTCTCTGAAAAGCTGGCTTTTGAATGATTTATGAAGCCAAAAATAACATTTTCATCAAAGAAACATATTGTTTTTTTTCGGCTCCAGACCTTTATCCTGAAGGCCAGAAGTTGTCCCAACTTTCAGCTTGAGGCCCAATAACTTCCCACCTCCGCTCAAGGTCATTCTTCAGGACTGACTGAAGGTTAAGAGCTCTTAGGTTTCCGTAGCAACAAGCCCAACTTATATTCAATCCCTCAGAAAGGGATAAAGCCAGATCCGGATTGTTTTTCCCTGGTACCCAGACCTGTTATCCCCAGGCCTGGTGCCAAGGGAACCGCTTCAGAGAAAGATATTAACCCTGTCATTACCATCAATCCCTGAATGCTTTGCTTCCAAAAGACGTCTGCTATCTCAGAATAAGAGGGATTGAGCAGTCCCCACATCCTAGCACCTCGAGTAGAAAAGACCTTGGGGATCATCTAATCCAGTGATGGTGAACCTTTTAGAGACTGATAGAGACTGAGTGCCCAAACTGCAACCATCACGCCACATGTGAACCTCCCATATTACCCTAGACAGAGGAGGAAAGCAACGCTCCCTTTGGGTTGCTGAGCAGAAGGGCAGGTGATGTGAGAAATGTCCTCAGGTATGCATGGAGAGGGAGAAGGGAGCATCCCCTCTGGCATGTGCCAGCACCTGTGCTTCGCCAATATAGATCTAGCCCAATTCCTTCTTTAAAAAAAATATACAAGGGGCAGCTGGGTAGCTCAGTGGATTGAGAGCCAGGCCTAGAGACGGGAGGTCCTAGGTTCAAATCTGGCCTCAGACACTTCCCAACTGTGTGACCCTGGGCAAGTCACTTGACCCCCATTGCCTACCCTTACCACTCTTCCACCTATAAGTCAATACACAGAAGTTAAAGGTTTAAAATTTAAAAATATATATATATACACTTTCTGTCCTAGTGACAATTCTAGGAGAGAAGAGCAAGAATTGGGTAAATAGGGCTAAGAGATTTGCCCAGGGTCACACAGCTTGGAAGTGTCCAATCTCTTCTTTTGACAGGTGAAGAAGCTAAGATGAGAAGAGGAAAGTGACTTACCTAAGGTCATGCCATTAATGAATGACAGGGATAGATAGTTGAACCCAGGTCCTCCTAACCACAAATCCAGAAAATTTGGTATGATGTAAAGGAAAGAGGAAGTTAGGTGGTATAGTGGATAGAACTTCAAGTTTGGACTCAGGAGGACCTGAGTTCAGACCCAGTTTCAGACACTTTCTAGCTGTGTTACTAGCTGTGACCTGGACAAGTTATTAAAACCCCATGTGCCTCAGTTTTCCCATCTGTCAAATGAGCTGGAAAAGGAAATGACAAACCACCCTGGTATCTCTGCCAAGAAAACTCCAAATGGGATCATGAGGAATCAGACACACCTGAAAAATGACTGCAGCTGTTTGACCCTGGGCAAGTCACTTCATCCTGTTTGCCTCAGTTTCCTCATCTGTAAAATGTGCTAGAGAAGGAAATGGCAAACTACCCCAGTAACTCTGCCAAGAAAACCCCAAATTAGATCATGAAGAGCCAGGCGAGCCTAGACAATAACAGCAAAGGAAAGAAACTGAGTCCCAGCCTTAGACTGAAAGGGACCATTGAAATTCTAACTTCTCATCTTACTGCTCATGTAACCTTGATCAAAGCCCATTAATTGTCTGAATGTTCAGTTTCTCCAGTGGAAAATAGCCTCGATGGAACAAGTGTATAAACATCTATGTGGATATATTTATATACATATACAAATATAAATGTTTTTATTTTATATTATAATTCATATATATGTAAGTAAAGACAGTATTACAAGTATGATTATGATCTCCATTTTATGAATGGAGAAACTGAGATTCAACCTCTTCCAAAAGAAGGCTCATGGCTTATTTTTAAGGGGCATCTGGGTGGCTCAGTGGATTGAGAGCCAGGCCTAGAGATGGGAGGTCCTAGGTTCAAATCCGGCCTCAGACACTTCCCAGCTGTGTGACCCTGGGCAAGTCACTTGACCCCCATTGCCTACCCTTACCACTCTTCCACCAAGGAGCCAATGCACAGAAGTTAAGGGTTTAAAAATAAATGAATGAATGAATGAATGAATGAATGAATGAATGAATAAATGAATAACATTAACTAGAAGAGGGGGCAGCTGGGTGACTTAGTGGATTGAGAGTCAGGCCTAGAGACATTATAGCCTTTGTTCAAATCTGGCCTCGGACACTTCCTAGCTGTGTGACTCTGGGCAAGTCACTTAACCCCCATTGCCTAGTCCTTACCACTCTTCTGCCTTGGAACCGATATATAATATTGATTCTAAGACAGAAGGTAAAGGTTATTTTAAATAAATAAATAACTAGGAAGAGATTATATCATCTTTCTTCCTTTCCCCACAAAAGGAATAGGAGAATGTGTTCTCCTGCCAGCTGACTCTGCCCCCAGGACTTTCTCTACTGGGGAAAAAATCATCAAAGACCCTGCCAGGACCCTATTTCTCTGATATGAAGGGAAAGGTAAAAATATTTCACATGGATTTTCCAGATCATGGAATCACCATGCCCCTAACCTTTGCAAGGAGACTCCCAAGGGAAAGAAGGTCACGCTCTCCTAGGGACACAAACCTGCCCTCTAGTTCTCTCTCTCTCTCTCTCTCTCTCTCTCTCTCTCTCTCACACACACACACACACACACACACACACACACACACACACACACACAGAAATCTGCTCTTATCCCAACTCTTCCATATACTGACTGTATGACCTTGGGTAAGTCACTTTTCTCTAGGTATCATTTTACCCATCTCCACAGTGTGACTCCTATGTGAGTCTCCCTGTTGCTCAGGCCAACAGACCATTCCTCATCTTTCTCCTGCCCCCTTCTCTGACACTCAGGAACAAGTGCATAGTACTAGAGAATCGGGTCCAATGGTTCAGTCATTTTTCAGTCACATTTGACTCTTCAAGATCCCATTTTGGGTTTTCTTGGCAAAGACACCCCAAGTGGTTTGCCATTTCCTTTTCTAGATCATTTTTAAAATGAGGAGGTAAAAGGGTAAAGTGACTTGTTTAAGGTCACACAGCTAAGAAGTGTCTGAGGCCAGATTTAAACCTAGATGTCCAGGGAATCAGGACATAAATGCAAATAATAACTCTGTTATTGAGTTGCTTTGTGACTTGGGCATTCATTCGTTCATTCATTCAGCAGACATTAGTAAGCAACCCCTATTTGTAGAGTACCGCACTGACCTCAGGAGGAGATGCGTCATTTAGGGAAAAGAACATATCCTACCCTCAAGCAGCTCCTAAAAACTACAACTCTAAACCACCATAATTCACGGTATTACTTGATAAATACTTTTAAAAGGTACAAACAAAGGACTGTGAAGCCCCAGGAAAGGGAGAAGAGGAGGAAGAATGAGAGTAGGCTTCCTAGAGGAGGAAGGATTTGAGATTTAAAGGATGAGTAGAAATTCAGGGAGTACCAGGCTGGGAGTCAGGAAGACTCATCTGCCTGAGTTACACTTACTAGCTGGTTGACCCTGCACCAGTCACTTAAGCCTGTTGAGCTCAGTTTCCTCATCTATTGTGGGAAGCCAGTAAGAGAATAGATAAAAATCTGAGACTCCTCTTTTGACCCCTTTTATGATCTACACCTTTTCTTACTGAAAAACATTATAGCCTCTAGGAAAACTTTGTTCTTAGTAAACCAGCACTTAATGAGTTAACAGCCTTTTTCCCACTCAGCAGAGTAAAGCTGCAGCTGTGGGTATATAGCTCTCTAACTGCTCCAGGCGTCCCAAGGTCACGGAGTGGCAAGCTCAGGCAAAATACCTTTTAGATAAAGTGAGGCTCATTTTTAACCTTGAGACTTTTCTCATCCGGCATTATCTTCCTGAGAAAATTCTTTGTAAAACCATAACTTTATTGTGCTTTGAAAAACCATGATGTAACGTCAGCTTGACTGCGCAAAGGTGAACCTTCTCTGTGTCTGTGTGTGTGTGAATTGGGTTTGGTATATATTATATAAATAAAACCCAAAGCTCATTGCGAGGGACGCAGCAGCAGCATGAGCTGATGGAGAGATCTCCCAGTGCCCTGTTACTTTCTTATCAACCAAGCTGTCTTTATCAGATTATCTGGAGATGATAAATAGATCTCAAGAATCTAAAAAATGAGATGGGGAGGGGGCAGCTGGGTAGCTCAGTGGATTGAGAGTCAGGCCTAGAGACGGGAGGTCCTAGGTTCAAATCTGGTCTCAGACACTTCCCAGCTGTGTGACCCTGGGCAAGTCACTTGACCCCCATTGCCTACCCTTACCACTCTTCTGCCTTGGAGCCAATACACAGTATTGACTCTAAGATGGAAGGTAAGGGTTTAAAAAAAAAAAATGAGATGGGGAAGGAAATGGCAAACCACTCCAGTAACTCTGCCAAGAAAACCCAAATGGGATGACGACAGAGAGTCGGGCACACCTGAAACAACTGAACAACAAAAATAAATTCCATAGTCAAAGAGAAAGAAGAAGAACCATTGTTTCTGACAGCATAAAAGTCTTAGCGAAAGCATGGAGAGAGTGCAAGGGAGAGAGAGGTCTCCATTTTAGCTGGGTCAGAACGTGCCTGGAGAGGGATAGTAGGATCAGTGGTGACAAAGAGAGCAGCAGATGACTGGAGAACCCCCCGGTGCTGGGGAGAAGAGTTGGAACTCAACGTGGAAGGCAACAGGGAGCCACGGGAAAGATTTTTAGTCTGAATCACATGATTTAGTCTCCATAATTATCATTATCAATGGCTGTCATCCTGACAAAGAATCTATTTAAGGGAAATCAAAGAAGTCCTTTTTTTTTTTCCTTCATCAAAGAAGGCATCCTGATGGAAGCGGGATCATGGATGGGGTTCTAGGGAGCAGGAGGAAGCAGTCTGGCGGAGGTAGGGTAGGAAGAGTGTGGAAGGTGAAAGAACCACCACCACCACCACAACCACAACCACAACCAGAAGAAAGTCTAACGGCAGCTAGATATCATAGAAGATAGAGCATCAGGCCTGGAGTCAGGAGGCCCTGGATTCAAATCTGGCCTCAGATGCTTCCTAGCTAAGTGACCCTGGGCAAGTCACTTAACCCCAATTTCCTAGCTCTTACCTCTCTCTTTGACTTAGAACCAATACATAGTATCGATTCCAAGATAGAAGGTAAGGGTTTAAAAAAAGAACACAGGTCAGGCGTGTTTATGAATATTTGGCATGGGCATTCCATTACTGAAGGTCTTTTCCATTGCTAACATTCTTTTACAGAATTTTCTTTTCAAAGCCCCCTTCTATTTCTAAAAGTCCAGGTCTATGAATCCTGTGCCTTATTCCCTGCAACTTTATGTTGAACCACTCTGACCCAAAATTCGCTCAGCCCTTCCTTGGCCATTTAATCCCTTTAAACACAAAGTTATCCCTTTCTAGGCCATTGAATAGCCTCTGACTATCTATGTTCATCTCTTTATTGAGTAATTTTCAGACTGAGTCCAATCTCCCAAATATTTATTAATTACCCTGGGCAAGTCACTGAACCTCTGTTTGCCTCAGCTCCCTTGTCTGTAAAATAGGATGATAATAGCACCTACATTCCAAGATTATTGTGAAAATCCAATCATCGACCATCACCTGGAAGAGACTTAAGGACAAAGAATATCAGAATATAGTCTGTCAAAACTGGGAATACCTTTGAGCTTTAAATGTTTTTTTAATGTGAAAATGTTTGCATTTTTCCAGTTATATGTAAAGACAATTTGAACATTCATTTTTTAAATTTTTGAGTCCCATATTCCCTCCTTCCCTTCTTCCCTCCCCCATCCACTCCTTGAGAAGGCAAGCAATTTGATAGAGATTATACATATTCAGTTATGTTAAGCATATTTTATATTAGCCATCTTGTGAAAGAAATACAGAGAAAAAAGGAAAGAAGAAAGGGAGGGAGGGAGAGAGGAAAGGAGGAAGGGAGGGAGGGAGAGAGGGAAGGAAGAAAGGAAGAAAGGAAGGAAGGGAGGGAAGGAGGAAGGAAAAAAGGGAAGGAAGGAAGGGAGAGAGGGAGGGAGGAAGGAAGGAAGGAAAAAGGGAAGGAAGGAAGAAAGGGAGGGAGGGA
>NC_058131.1:64514827-64620264 GCF_016433145.1 Gracilinanus agilis | reverse complement strand
TCTCTCTCTCTCTCTCTCTCTCTCTCTCTCTCTCTCTCTCTCTCTCTCTCTCTCTCTCCATCGTACTGTATAGATTTTTCAATGCACCACAGGGCTTCGAGTCTCCTAAGAAACCTGTCCTCCTTCCACACTGTAGCAAGCGTGGGGAACCAACCAAAAAAACTTTCAGTACGCATCAGCTTTTGCAGCTGGCTACCGAGATGGAGCTGGACATTTTTCTTGCTCAGGCTGGGCTCTGAATTGAGCAACAATATATTGTTTCTTTGTCCTAAATAAATAACTAGCAATGTAGCACTTTTAGAAGTAACTTAGTAATCGAGTGCACAGCTGGGCTTTTCTTGCCTTATAGAAACTTGTAAGGAAAAGAAACAAAGCAAAAACAGCAGTGGATCCAAATGCCTCGATTTAGCAAATAACATTTTAGCCCAGCAAGCCTTCACCTGAATGTTTCTTAAAATTAGAATCCGTAAGCAGTACAAAGTGTTTTATTGCTCACACAGGATGATTTTGCAGCTGGTTATATGCTGTAAATGACTTGCTGGAATGACTTTTTTTTTTTTTAATTTCAACTGAAGCCTGGTATCATGTTTTGGGTTTTTCTTTTTGCTTTTCTTTTTTTCTTTCTTTTTTTTTTTTTTGAGACTATGGCAAATGCGTGAGATCCTGATACGGGTTGCAATCTTGAGCCCTGTTCCAGCAATACTGAGTCCGGGCACTTCAGGGGACCACACATGTTTTTAAAAAGAGTAGACTTTACTCAGCTTTCAGGTCATTCATTGCTTTTCCTACCAGGAAGAAGTGTGTCAAGAGTTGACTTTGGAGCTGTTTTTAATTACACAATAAAGAACTGTTTCTCACTTTGTCCAGACCGATGTTATACTGTAAAGCCTTTGTTTACCCTGTACTCCTTAGGGAACTCGTGACCAGAACGGAGGCAACAGAAAAGGGAACCTGGTTTCTCTTCCTCTGTACCAGCACTGGTGAACCTTTTAGAGATTGTGTGCCCAATCTGCACCATCAAGTCTCCTCCCCATTACCCCCAGAGAGCGGAGGGAGGAAGGGCTTGCATTGGGCGGCTGGACAGAGGGACGGGACATGCAAAAAAGGTCCTCGGGCACTGGGAGGAGCAGGAGCAGAGCAGCCCCCTCCACACACCAGGGCACGTGGGACATGTCTTCACCAACACGGCTCTATATCATCCTTCCTCCCCCACCCACCCATACCCCATTCCTTAAGCCCCAGCCCTGAATGAAGTCAAGGTAAGCATGTCAATGGGAATTCCTGTGGGATGATACAAAAAGCTAAGTCTCTCAAGTCAGGGAATCTGGGTTCTAATCTCACCTTTTACCCTTACTACTTTCTACAAGTCACTTAACTTCCCTGGGTCCATCATTTAGTCAACTGAGAAATGAAGGAGTTGGGTGAGATCGCCTTTCAGTCCCCCTGAGTTCTTGATCTGTGATCCTGTCATCTCCCAGCTTGCTCTAAGGGTAGAATAGACATATCAAGGAAGCTTCATCACCATCATCATCATCATCATCATCATCTCTTCCCCAAACGGATACTTCTTTGTGTGATCAACACACAGAACATGGCATGACTTGAACCAGTGACCATGAGCACCCCCACAGAGAGCAACGCAAGGGGGAAGAGATAGTCCTTAAGAGCCCGGGGCTATCTTCATGTCACCAAAAAGCACAAGAGAAGGACTTTGGCGGAAAAAGCAATATACGGTATATATTATTTCCCCTTTTCTTGAAAAACTCCCCGATTAGGACATGAGCGCTCTCATGGCAGACTCTGTTCTTCCCTCTTTTTGGTAACCCTTTAGCTCAGGGCCTAACACAGTCATAGTTGCTGGGGCACCTCCAGATGATTCCAGTCATTGTACCAAGCGGTAATGTGGTGAGCCCTTCAAGAACCACTACATTAAGAGAACCTTTCCAAGCTCATACTTAGCACTTCATCTCTCTGGGTCTCAGTTTCTTCATCTATAAAATGAAAGAGTTGGACTAAAATTTTTCTCGGGTCTCTTCCAACTCCAATATTTTGGGTTAGAGTTTTCTTCTAGCAAATATTTTCTGCTCTAAGGTCCCATCCAGCTCCTACAGTCATGGACTTGGAATCCAGAGTGAACTCTGGCCCTGGATGCCCTGAAGCCAGTCTAGACACCATGTCAGTGCCCGAGTTGAGGATCTGCTTGCTTTGTCACCTTTTTAATGGAGCTGTTGGGAATCTTGTAATAACTGTTTAAGAAATGCATTATTACAACCTCCAGAAAGAAGAGCTCTCTGCCTTTCACTCTTCTAGACTCAACTGCCCCAAAATGGAACTTTTGTTCAAGCTTCTTCTGTCCAATATTAGAGCAACTGGTCAGGACGGTTTAGGGGGCTCAGTGGAGAGAGAGTCAGGCTTGGAGATGAGAAGTCTCGGCTCCAGATCTGGCCTCAGACACTTCCTCACTGTGTGACCCTGGGCAAGTCACTTTACCCGTTTGCCTCTGTTTCCTCATCTGTAAAATGAGATGGAGAAGGAAATGGCAAACGGCTGGAGTATCTTTACCATGAAAATGTCCCAGATAAGGTCATGAAGAGGAGGACTTGACTGCAACAACCACAGCAGATCGTAGTCAGGCAGGACAAGGCTAACTCCTTTGTCCGTGTGACAGTCCTTCACTCTCTAGCCCCGAGTCTTTTCTTCTCCGTCCTAAATTATCCTGGGGATCTTCCTTTGACTGTCTCCAGTTCATGATCGCCCTTCTGCAAACAGTGGCCGTGATGTGGACCGGGCAAAGCAGAGGCCACTAGACTCTCCCCTTCCCTCGTTCTGGATGGTGTTCCTCATCCTCGAGTCCATCCTTGGGAGGTTTAAAGGAAAAGCACGAAGTTTTCAGAAGCCCAAGCCAGAGAATGATCCATTCCCAGGAGGCTCCACAGTGGCGGTGGCCTTTCTCTCTCTTAGGTGGCCATGTGGCACAAAGGACTGAGTGCTGGGTCTGGACACAGGAGGACAGGAATTCAAATCTAGCTTCTAGCTGTCCTTTGGCAGGATATTTAATAGCTGTATGACCCTGGGCAAGTCACTTTACCCTGTTTGCCTCCGTTTCCTCATCTAAGCTGGAAAAGGAAATGGAAACCACTATCTTTGCCAAGAAAACTCCAGAGAGGATCCCACAGAGTTAGACAGGACTGAACATCAATAACAATAGCATAACTCTCTTACTCTGGAAGTGTTTTGTGACATACATGATATTCTTTCATTAAACATCTGGGTAGCATAGTTGAGAGAGCACTGGGCATGAAGTCAGAAAGACCTGAGTTCAAATCTAGCCTCAGATATGTACTAACTGTGTGACCCTGGGCAAGTCATTTAACCTCTATCTACTTTAGTTTCTCAAACTGCAAAATGGGGATTATAATGTCATTTACTTTACAGTAATATTGATAAAGGGCCTCACGCAGTGCCCAGAACACAGTAGACACTTGTTCTCACCTCATCTCTGTCACGGCATGGAAGTGGTTGGGGATTTCTCAGAGCCTGGACCAGGGAAGCGCCAGCTTTGGCCAGCACTAGCACACCAGGAAAACCTTTGCCCACAGGCCTTCCTTAAACTTCTCCTGTTGTCCAAAGGAAAAAACAGCTCAGAAACCCAAAGTGAACCACCAGGGGATGTGGTTTGGGGCCGCAGCAATTCATTGGAAGCGTCTATTAAAACCCTTAGGATCAGAAAATCTGGATTCAAATCCCAGTTCTCCTATTTAGTGGCCATGTGACTCTACACAGACCTTAAAGTCTAGCTCTTTAAACAGGACCCATCACACAGTTACACATAGCATGCGTAATAAATGGTAATTGACTGAGTAACAAAAAGTCATCTTATGCCCATTTTACAGATAAGGAAACTGAGGCTCAGAGGGGAATAAAGTAACCTGCCACACATCCTATTCTTAGTAACAGAGCAGGGACTAGAATCAAAGCTTGGGTACAAATCAAGGTTTCTTTCTATGTGTCATCACTTTCATGAAACTAAGATGGGTTTGGGGGGCACAGCGAAGAGGTCCATGTCTGTATCTGCCTCTTAGCCTTTTAGACAAACCCCTCAACCATCTGGGGTTGGGAAGACAGGGGAAGTGACCTGCATGCAGGGGCGGAACCCAAGTGCCTGGCTCCAAATTAGGAAGTGGTAAGTGAGGGCTGGGGGATGAGGGGGGGCGGCATTTATCTCTCGTACCTGATTAGAAATATCCTCTAACAATAAACACGGATCACATGTCTACTGGGCTTCAGGATACAAAGTACCTTCCTCATAATAATTCCTGTAAAAGAGCCCTAGCTTTGAAGGCAGAGGACCTGGGTTCAAATCTCAGGTCTGCCACTTACTACTTGAATGGCCTTAGACAAGTTGTTATTGTTCATTCATTTTCTATTCATGGCCGATTCTTTATGTCCCCTTTTAGAGTTTTCTTGGCAAAGATACTAGAATGGTTTGTCACTTCCTTCTCTGACTCATTTTACAGTTGAGGAAACTGAGGCAAATTAGGTAAGATGACTTGCCCAGGGTCACACAGATAGTAAGTGCCTGAAGCCAGATTTGAACTTGCATCTTCCTGACCCCAGGCCCAGATCTCTATCCATTTCACCACCTAGCTGCCTCTTTCCTTTACATCATACCACATTTCCTGGATTTGTAGGTGAGGGAACCTGGGTTCAAACATCCAATTCTGTCGAAGGCACTAGAGTGGTTTACCACTTCCTTCTCTAGCTCATTTTACAGTTGAGGAAACTGAGGAAAATAAGGTAAGGTGACTCGCACAGCTAGTAAGTGTCTGAAGCCATATTTGAACTTGGAGCTTCCTGACCCCAGGTCTGATGCTCTATCCATTTTACTGTATAGCTGCCTCTTTCCTTTATATCATACCACATTTCCTGATTTGGGGATGGGGGGAAAACCTGGGTTCAAACATCTAGCTCTGTCAAAGATACTAGAGTGTGGGGCAGCTGAGTAGCTCAGTGGATTGAGTCAGACCTAGGGACAGAAGGTCCTAGGTTCAAATCTAGCCTCAGACACTTCCCAGCTGTGTGACCCTGGGCAAGTCACTTGACCCCCATTGCCCACCCTTACCACTCTTCCACCTAGGAGCCAATACACAGAAGTTATGGGTTTAAAAAAATGTTTTTAAAGATACTAGAGTGGTTTGCCACTTCCTTCTCCAGCTCATTTTACAAGTAAGAAAACTGGGGCAAATAAGGTAAAGTGACTTGCCCAGGGTCACCCAGCTAGTAAATGTCTAAAGCCAAATTTGAACTCAAGAAGATGAGTCTTTCTCATTCCTGTCCTGGAGCTCTATCCACTGTGCCATCCAACTCACAACTGGGAGAATGAAGAAGGGACTTCATAGAAGTGGCAGCCCCTGAGCTGACCTGCAATCGCAAAGCCTCAGTTTCCTCATCTGCAAAACAAGAAAATATGTCACTCTCCAGGACTCCTTCCTGCTCTCAATCCTTAATCAGTAGTCAGACAATCCCTGGCTTATCCTCCACCAGCACACTTCCTCTCAGACAGTTCCTCCCAGGCACCCACAAGCACTGAGACTTCTTCTGAGCACCTCCCTTCCCAGGAGGCCCCAGTTTCTTCCCATCCCTCTTCTGTCTCCTGCACGGTGAAGGAAGCCAGCTGTCACATGAGCAGTCACAGAAAATATTTTCACACTGAAGTGAATCATTCTGAAGCCTGGGAAAGTGTGAAGAACGTAATTAACACCTCACTGGGCTCCGGAGTTCAGTCCTTACTTCCTGAGATGTCCTTTCTTATGACAGGAGGCTCCAGAGGTTCTCTGTATGATATGCTGGGCGCTGGAGGCACAACGACTGGGAGAAATGAGGGCTGGCTGGCCGGAGCAGCCTGGCCTCTCTCTTGTGCTGTGGTCTCGCCTCTCTTGAAGCTGTGGCAGCTGACACTTCCTTCTCTGCCACAGCTGGGCTCCGGCCAGACCTTGGAGGCTTAGCTGCTGGCGCAGGGTGGCAAGGTGAGCAGGAACCCAGAGTGAGGGAATGCCCGTCTGGTTCTGTTTATCAGCCAATCCATCTGGTAGAATTAATAATAATACTTTTTAAAAAGCACTTACTTTTATCTCTAAAACAGAATGGCAAGGGCTAGGCAAATGAGGTTAAGTGACTTGCTCAGGGTGATACATAGCTAGGAAGTATCCAAGGTCTGATTTGAACCCAGGTTCTCCCAGCTCCAGGCCTGGCTCTCCATCTGCTGTGCCACCTAGCTGCCCTTTAGAATTAATAATACTTTAAAAAAAAAACCTTCACTTCTGTCTCAGAATAAATATTGTGCATTGGTTCCAAGGAAGAAGAGCAGGAAGGAGCTAGGTAATGGGAGTTACATGACTTGTCCAGGGTCACATAGCTAGGAAGTGTCTGGGACCAGATTTGAACCTAGGTTCTCCCATCTCTAGGTCAGGCACTCTATCTGCCATAATATCTAGCTACCCTTTAGAATTAATAATAGGATTTTTAAAACCTTTTCCTTCTGTCTTAGAACCAATATTGTGCATTGGTTACAAGGAAGAAGAGCAGGAAGGATAGGCAATGGGAGTTAAATGACTTACCCAAAGTCACATAGCTAGAAAGTGTCTGAGGTCAAATTTGAACCCAGGACCTCTTGTTTCTAGATCTGACTCTCAATCTCCTAAGCCACCTAGTTGACCCCAATAATAATACTTTTTAAGTTTCCAAGATCAGTAAGTCTTCTGGTGAGGACCTTCTTCCCACCAACAACCAACCTTCTCAGTTAACAAACTATTTAAAATTTGCTAATGTCAAAAATGTAATCACCCTCTATTCAGTCAAAACAAGCAACGAGCCTCTGAATCCGGCCAGGCTAGCCATGGAATCACAGATTTCGAGCTGGAAAAGAACTTCGAGGCCATAAAGTACAACTCCCTGTTTTATAGATAAGGAAACTGAGGCACAGAGAGTTTAAATGACTTGCCTGGGATCACACAGCTTGTAAGCGGCAAAGGCAGGACTTGAACCCAGGTCTATAGACAACAGAGGGAGTGCAACCCCAGCCATGTGCTCAAAGCCTCTCCTGCTTCCTGAAGCCTTCCAAAGCTGAGGTCTGCCAGCAGGACCTTTAAGCAATCAAACATACCTCCACCTCCTGGTGACATGGTGGAGGAAGACCTTAGAAGCTGTGTAATAGATACAGCTCCCATCGTCATAGAACTTCGAAGCTTAGAAACCTTTTATCATAACCTCCTCATAGGTTAGTTGTTGATGTTCAATTGTTTCAGCATGTCTGTCTCTTCTTGACCCCTTTGGGGGTTTTCTTGGCAAAGATACTGGAGTAGCGAGGGGGGTCCCAGCTGGGTAGCTCAGTGAACTGAGAGCCAGGTCCAGAGAAGGGAATTCTGGGTTCAAATCTAGCTAGCTGTATGACCCTGGGCAAGTCATTTAACCCCCTTTGCCCAGCCCTTACTGCTCTTCTGCCTTGGAACCAATACACAGTATTGATTCTAAGATGGAAAGCAAGGGTTTAAAAAAAAAAAAAGATACTAGAATAGTTTGCCATTTGCTTCTCTAGCTGATTTTACAAATGAGGAAACTGAGGCCAACAAGATTAAGTGACTTGCCCAGGGTCACACAGCTGGTAAGTGTCTGAGACCAAATTTGAACTCAGGAAGAGGAGTCTTCCTGACTCTAGGCCTGGTGCTCTGGCCACTACACCACTTAGCTGCTGCCAGTAGATTAGGTAGGATGCATTATGATCCTCATTTTACAAATAAGGAAACTGAGGCTCAGGAAAACTATGTAAGTCGCCCCAGATCACAAGAACCCAAAGTGGCAGAATCTGTAATAGCAATACCTCATTTACAGAACATTTGAAGGATTCCAAAATGAGAACGATACATTAACATGTTAATTTAATAACTCTAATATATTATTAATATAACTAATTATAACATTAATATGCCATGGCTATTCATAGTTAATATATCTAAGTAAACATGATACATTAATATGCAATATGTAGTTGCATATTATCATATAGTTAATAACATATAATGAGTGTATATTGTATGTATAATATGTATACACGCATATACACACACATCCTATCTCATTTGATCCTCATAACAACCCTGTGATGAGGTAGAAGCTATTATTTCCCCCATTTTACAGGGAAGGAAACTGAGGCTGAGATAGATTTAAGTGGCTCGCTGGGGGCCACACAGTTCCTAAGTCCGGAAGGCAGGTCTCCTGGATTCCAAATCCTGCATTCTAAGCGCTGGGCCACCTGGCTGCCTCGAGGCATCCCCACCACCGGAGTCAAGTTTCCTAACTTCCAGGTAAGTGCTCTTTTCCAGCTACTTTCCTGCTTCCAATAATCATACGGTTTCGTTCAGCTCAGCGAGCATACGTCGCTCTCACTCTTGTTGTTCAGTCATGCCCGGCTCTTCGTGACCTTATTCGACGTTTTCTGGGCAGAGATGCTGAAGTAGTTTATTTCCTTCTCCGATTCATTTTACAAATGAAGAAACTGAGGCAACAAGGGGTAAGTGACTTGACCCATTCACATAGCTAGTGTCTGAGGTCAAATTTGAACTCGGGTCTTCCTGAATGCGGGTTCTCCCACTATATCCACTGTGCCACCTAGCGGTCCTGAGCATAACGTTAAGGACGTATTACATGCCAGGAGCCAGAGATACAAAAGCCCTTGAAATGTCCTTGGCCTCATAGAGCTGCCATTTCAGTGAAGGGGACACGTAGGCGAAACGTCAGTATTCACAATATGAACATAAGGCGGTTAGTTTGACAAAGGAAGGCAACAGGCATTTATTAAGTACCTACTATGCACCAGGCACCTTACAAATATAATCTCATTCCATCCTTGCAACAGCCATGGGAAGGGGTTATTATTATCCTCATTTAGGAAAACTGAGGCAGAGAGAGGTTAAGTAACTTGCTCAGGATCACACACCTCCTAGGAACAGAAGGCAAGATTTGAACTTGGGTTTTCCTGCCGCTGAGCCCCGGGCTCTGAGAGCATCAGAAAAAAGCCTCCTACAGAAGGTAGGACTTCAGCTGAGTCTTGAAGGAAGCCAGGAAGAGACCATTCCAGACATGAGACACAGAGGCACAAAGAGGAAGAGGAAGGAAGCAGGGAGGTGTGTGTGTCAGGAACGGCAAAAAAGCCAAATAGGCAGGACCAGAGAATCCATAGAGTGGAGGAATAGATGAGAAGACTGAGAAGGAAGGAGGGAACCTGGGTGTAAAAAAACTTTAAATGTCTCCATGAATTTTAATGTCAGACAGAGGAGTTAAAATTTGATCCTAAAAGTAATAGGGAGCCATTACGATTCATCGAATAAAGGAGGGACATGATCAAATCTGGGCTTTCATAAAATTCATTTTAGCAACTGCATGAAGAATACATTCGAATGGGAGGGGAGGGGAGTGGGGAGCTTGAGGCAAGGAGACCAGATAGGAGGCTATTGCAATAATTGAGAGGAAAGGAGATTGAGGGCCTGAGGGATATTAGTTTTGTGAGTAAAAAGAAAGGGATGTCAAAGTTTATGAACAGACAATTCTCAGATAAAAGAAATTAAAACTATCTTTAGTCATATAAAAAAATGCTCCAAATCACTACTAATTAGAGAAATGCAAATTAAAACAACTCTGGGGTACCACCTCACACTTATCAGACTGGCAGATATGACAGAAAAGGAAAATGATAAATGTTAGAGGACCATGTCGGAAAACCCATGGCATGTGTGCCCCCTTGTGCTAGAGGAGACTGCTTTGTTCCCCCCTCAACAGTACCCGAGGACAGTTTTCACATGCCCCACCCCTCTGCCTAGCAGCCCAATGCCAGCACTTCCTCCTTCCCCTGCCTAGTAATGTGGGTTTACAGATGGCCTGAAGGTGCAGTTTGGGCACACAATCTCTAAGAAGTTTGCCAACACTGTTGGAGACGATGTGGAAAGATTGGGATGCTAATACATTGTTGGTGGAGCTGTGAACTGATCCAACCGTTCTGGAGAGCAACTTGGAGCCATACCCAAAAAACTAAAAATAAATATAAATAACTAAAAATAAAAACAAAATAAAACTGTGTGTACTCTTTGACCACTATCCCAAAGCCTGTATCCCAAAGAGATTTAAATATAGGGGGAAAGGATGTACTTGTACAAAAATATTTATATAGTGTCAAAGAATCAGAAATTGAGCGGATGCTCACCAATTGATTGGCTGAATGAGTTGCAATATATGATTGTAATGAAATACTATAAGAATGACAAACAAGATGATCTCAAAAAAACCTGGAAATTATTATATATAATTAGATCATGTACAATGATCAACTGTGAAAGATTTAACTATTATCAGCAATGAAAGGATCTAGGACTGTGGTGGTGAACCTTTTGGGGCCCAAACTGTACCCTCATGATGCATGTGAGTTGCCTTCTTACCCAGAATGGAGGAAGGGCTCCCATTGGGCTGCTGGCAGAGGGTCTGGTGATGTGAAAAATGTCTTCAGGCACATTGGAGAGGGGGAAGCAAGCAGCCATCTCTGGCATGTGTGCCATAGGTTTGCCAACATGGATCTAGGACAATCCCAAGGAACTCATGACAAAAAAATCTATCCACTGCCATAGAAGAACCTGACAGAGTCTGAATGCAGATTGAAGAATGCCGCTCTTCATTTTATTTCCTCCATAAATTCTTCTCTAGCGTAAAAGATCTTTCATACCATGATGAATAAGAAAATACGTGTTATGTGATACTATGTGTACAACTTATATTACCATCATTTTGGGAGGGACGAGAGAGCTGGAAGGGAGGGAGAGAACATGGATCACAAAATGTCAGAAAACCATTATTGAAAACTATTGATGTAATTATGGAGAAAAAAGTAATTAAAAAAAGCTAAAAAAGAAAAGGATGGATGTGAGAAATGTTGTCATCTCAATGCAGGTGGCTTCCAGAGCTACATAACCAGCCCAAGGCTCTCTCCTGGGCTCAATTGCATATCACCAACTTCCTATTGAACGTTTCAACGTGAAAATGCTGGAGGTATCACAAAGTCAACATGCCCAAAAAGAATTCATTATCCCCCAGCCCCCTCCACTCCTACCAAACCCTCCCTTCTGCCATCCTTTCCTCTTCCTGTAGAGGTGACCACCATTTCTCCTGGCAGTACAGCCTCAGTGTTATCCTTTAATTCTTCCCTTTCCCTCACCCCAAATAGGCCATCAATTATCAACTCTTCTCAGCACATCTCTACAACAAGTCTGCCTTTCTCCATTCCCATAGTCACCATGGTGCCTGAATTCAGACCCTCATCACCTCTTGCCTGGATCACTTCAAGAACCTTTTATTTGGCCTCCTTGCCAAACTATGCTCCACATAGCCACCAAAATGATTTTCCTAAAGTGTAATCATAACCCTGCCAATCCCCACTCCCCCATTCAACAAACTCAATTGGCTCCCTATTGCCTTCAGAATCAACTATAAACTCATTCTCATCTGTTTGACATTTACCTGGGCAGTGAGCTAGCTCAGTAAATAGAGAGCCAGGTCTACAGTTGGAAAATCCTGGATTCAAATCAATTCAAACCAGTGCCTCAGGCATTGCCTATCTGTGTGATCCCAGGCAAGTTATATAACCCCATTTGCCTAGCCTTTGCCCTTCTGCCTTAGAGTTGTTACTAAGGCCGAAAATAAGGGTTGAATAAATAAATATAAGACTCCTTACAACCTGGCCCCTCCACCTTGGTGACATCCCCTCTCCTTTCCAACTTCCACTTATGAGTTATCTTCCCCCTTTAAATTGTAAGTCCCTCCTAGGTAGGGATTGTCTTTCTTTTTCTCATTTGTATCCTGGCACTTAGCACAGTGCCTGGCACCTAGTAGGTGCTTAATAAGTGTTCATTATATTGTAAGGGAGGGGCATGGTCAAATCTGGGCTTTAGGGAAGTCATTTTGGCAACTGCTTAAAGAGTGGATTGGAAGCGAACATAACGGACTTCTCTACTAGCAGCAATGCAAGGCTGAGGGACTTAAGAGAAAGAAAACTAGCCACATCCAGAGGAAGAACTGTGGGAGGAGAAACACAGAAGAAAAACAACTGCTTGATCACATGGGCTGATGGGAATATTATTGGGGATGAAGACACTAAACGATAACTCTAGTCCAACTATCAATAATATGGAATTAGGTCTTGATCAATGATACATGTAAAACCCAGTGGAATTGCATGTCAATTAAGGGGGGTTGGGAGGTTTGGGGGAGAGGGAAAGAACATGAAACATGTAACTAGGGGAAAATATTCAAAATTAAAATTAAAAAAATAAAATGAAATGAAATGAAATGAAATGAAAGGAAAGAGTGGATTGGAGGGCAGCTAAGCCAGGTCTGGAGACAGGAGGTCTGGGGTTCAAATATAACACTTCCTAGATGTGTGACCCTGGGAAAGTCACTTAACCCCAAATGCCCAACCCTTAAGGCTCCTTAGCCTTGGAACCAGTCCTTACTATCAATTCTAAGACAAAGTTCTTCTGCCTTGGAATCAATATTTAGTACCAATTCTTAAACAAAGTGTAAGAGTTTTTTATTTTATTTTTTACATTTTTAAGCCCTTAACTTCTGTGTATTGGCTCCTAGGTGGAAGAGTGGTAAGGGTGGGCAATGGGGGTCAAGTGACTTGCCCAGGATCACACAGCTGGGAAGTGTCTGAGGCTGGATTTGAACCTAGGACCTCCCGTCTCTAGACCTGGCTCTCAATCCACTGAGCTACCCAGCTGCCCCCAAGAGTTTTTTAAAATGGAGTGGATTACAATGGGGGAGATGAGGCAAAGAGACCAAATAGAAGACTATTGAAATACCCCAAAAGAGAAAAAAAAATAAAATAAAAATAAAATAGTCCAAAGGAGATGTGCATTGTATTGCACTGTACCCTATTGCATTGCATCCTACTGCATTGTACTTGAATGCAAAGTCATTTGAGAGGTGCTAATAATGGCTTTAAATGTCTAGCTGTAAAATTTGTATTTTTCCCTGGCCCGTAGGGAGCCACTGAAGGTTTGGTTTTTTTGGAGGGGTGACATGATCAGCCCTATGTTTTAAGAATATCAGTTTGGCAGCTGGAATATCAATTTGGAGCATAATTAGAGACAAGAGAAATTGGAGGCAGGGAGACCAACGAGAAGGCTATTCTGAAAGTTCAGAAGAAAGGTGATGAAGGCCTGAGTTAGGAGAGAAGTTGTTGAGTGAAGAGAAAGGGACAGCTGAGTGCCAGCAACATGCCACTAAAGTAGAGGCTGCTTAGAGCTACAACAGCTTCCAAGGGACACCCTGGGTATCAGATGAAGCTGCTCAACCTATTTCTGGGAAACAAGGTGCTAAGAAAAGCCTCTTCACAAGCCCCACCTCCTACTGATCAAGCTGAGAGAGTGATCCCAGTGGGAAAAGAGGAAAAGAGGGCAGGGAAAGGCTGGTAACCTGATTTTAAAAAAAAGATGGAAGCAGGGCTGGGGCGGCACATCATACTTAATGATGATGATGATGATGATGATGATGGCAATGATGCCAGCTAGCCTCTATATAGCCCCTACTTTGTACTAGGCAGTGTACTAACCACTTAGAAATATTATCTTCAAAACATGCTAAAAAACTGTTATGTATTTGGGAAGATCAAATCTTTTTAAGAAAAAGAAATATTATTTCATTTCTTCACAAAAAAATTCATTATTTCACCAAAAAAAAGACAAAGTTATAGGGACTTACCCAGGGTCACACAGCTAGGAAGTGTCTGAGACTAGATTTGAATTCACGGCTTCCTGACTCTAGGTCCAGTGCTCTAGTTATTGTATCACCTAGCTGCTTCCTCTCAGACTAGATAAGAGAGGTGAAAAGGGAAAAAGAAGGCAAGAGATTTGATCTCCTCTATCATAGACTGTGAGGCTGGGAAAGTCCTCCTATAGAAGGTGGGAATTTTGCTGAGTCTTGAAGGAAGCCAGAGAAATCTAGAGATGGAGGTGAAGAAGAAGACCCATCCAAGTTATGTGAGGGGAGAAGAATTGGGAAGGAGTAGAGAGCAGCCAGCGCAAATATACAGAGAAGAAAGATGGAGGGTCTTATGAGAGGAAAGGCAAGAAGGACAGTTGGTTTGCAGAGTAGATGGAGAAGAGTTAAAGTGACTGGAAAGGTGGGAAAGTCTCAGGTTGTAAAAAACAGAGGACTTTAGATTTGATTCTGGAGGTAATTGGGAGCCATTGCAGTTTGATGAGTAGGAAGGTGAAATGGTTAGACCTGAGTGTTAGGAAAAATCACTCTGGGGGCTGAGTAGCAGTAGGATTGGAGTTGGAAGAGAATTGAGGCAAGGAGATCAGTTAGAAGAAAGCCATTTCATTGGTACAGGCAAGATGCTAAGGGCTTGTAATAAGGAGAGGGGGGAGGGGGTAGAGAGGGAGGGAGAGGGAGAAGGAGAGAGAGAAGAAGAGGGAGAGGGACAGGGAGAGGGAGGGAGAGAGAGGCAGAAATGGATGGATGGATATAGATAGGTAGATAGAGAGATAAATGGATGGATGGATGGATGGATGGATGGATGGATGGAGATAGATAGATAGATAGATAGATATAGATATTTGTTTTGTTTTAATTGACTCATTTTTATTTATTTTTAACACACTTTGAAATTTTGAGTTCCAAATTCTTGCCCTCTCACCACCCACTGAGAAGGCAAGCAATATGTTATCTATTATATATGTGAAATCATGCAAAACATGTTTAAATGTTGCAAGAAAAATAAAGTGAGAAAATTAACCTTCAATTAACATTGAGTTGATCAGTTCTTTCTCTGAAGATGGGTAGCAATTTTCATTATGAGTCTTAAGAAGTTGTTTTAGGGGCAGCTGGGTAGCTCAGTGGATTGAGAGCCAAGCCTAGAGACGGGAGGTCCTAGGTTCAAATCCGGCCTCAGACACTTCCCAGCTGTGTGACCCTGGGCAAGTCACTTGACCCCCATTGCCCACCCTTACCACTCTTCCACCAAGGAACCAATACACAGAAGTTAAGGGTTTAAAAAAAAAAAAATTTAAAAAAAAAAAAAAAAAAAAGAAGTTGTTTTAGATCATTGTATTAATCACAATAGCAAAGGTTTTTACAATACGGCTGTTCCTGTGTACAATGATCTCTGGTTCTGCTCGCTTCACTTTGTATCAGTTTATAGAAATCTTCCTTGGTTTTTCTGAAATCAAATTCCATGTCATTTTCTTCTTTTTAATGTTCAAATTTATCTAGATTTATTATTCATAAGATTGAAAAAGTTTCAGAACTTTTTTATAACTTTATTTTTATTCAACAGGTTTATTTCCCTATACTCTCCACTCCCATGGATCCCTCATCATTTCTTACATCACAATAGTGTTCCATCACAATGATATACCATGACTTCTTCCACCAGCCATAGGATTATTAGAGAGATCTCGACGTTAATTCCAGACATACAGATTACTGATAGAATCATAGAATCTCAGAGATGGAAGCGTCTCCAAAGGTCATCTAATCCAATCACACTAAAAAGGAATCCTCTGTACTAAATCCCTGACAAAAGGCTATATAGCCTCTGCTTGAAGGCTCTCTATGAGAGGGAACCCCAAGATGTCCTGAGGCTGCCCCCTTGGCTTATAGTTAACTCCATCTCTTTGCTCTTACATCATGTATTTTCATTTTTATTCCAACATTTTTTCATGTTCATTTTTTAGGTCTCTGAGTGGATGATAACCAAAGACAAAACTGAGATGCTCATGGCCTGTCTACTGGAGGGATGTGATGTATATAAAGAAAAGCAAATGTAATGGGCAGGAGAGGGCACAAGCAAGGAACAAAGCTTTACAAAGGAGATATATCACACCTGAACCAGTTATTGAAATGTGTCTCTCTGAATCTTCTCTCCATTTCTCCTAGTTCTACACCCTCCAGTCAAAACACAAGAAAGCGGGGCAGCTGGGTAGCTCAGTAGAGTGAGAGTCAGGCCTAGAGACAGGAGGTCCTAGGTTCAAACCTGGCCTCAGCCACTTCCCAGCTGTGTGACTCTGAGCAAGTCACTTGACCCCCATTGCCCACCCTTACCACTCTTCCACCTATGAGACAATACACCGAAGTTAAGGGTCTAAAAAAAAAAAAAAAAAAAAAACACACAAGAAAGCTAGTCATTCTAGGGGGCCTCCAGGTGTACCTGAAGTCAGGAGGACTTGAGTTTGAATGCTTACTGGTGACCTTAAGCAAGTCATCTGACTTCTTTCTACCTCAGCTTTCTCAATTGTAAAATGAGGATAATAAAACTATCTACCTCAGTTTTCTTGACTATAAATGAGAATAATAGAACTGTCTGCCTCAGTTTCCTCAACTGTAAAATGAAGATAATAAAGCTGCCTGCCTCAGGTTCCTCCACTGCAAAATGAGGATAATAAAACTACTGACCACCCAAAACTGTTGTAAGAATTAAATGAGATAATATTTGTAAAGTATGTGACACAGTGCCTGTCACACGGGTGCTATATAAATGCTAGCAATTGTTATTTTATTATTATTTTCTTCATTTTGACTAGTTAAATATGAAAATATCAGCGATTGCTCCCCTTCATGAGTGACAAATCAATAGTGTGATGCAAATAACATTGGATAGAGAGGACCCAAATGGAGGCACAGAGACCCAAAAAAGTGCCATGGTGCTTGGAATCCAGAAGGCCTGAATTCAAATTCAGCCTTAGATACGTATTAGCTGTATGACTCTGGGAGAGTGATTTAACCTCTCTCAGTCTCAGTTTCCTCATTGTAAAATGGGGGTAATAAAAGTCTTTACTTCCCAGGTTTGTTGTGAGGATCAAATGATATATTGTAAAGTGCTTTGCAAACCTTAAAGTGTTACATAAATATTAGCTATTTTTATTATTATTGATTATTAAGGCCTCAGTTTCATCATCTATGAAATGAAAAAGTTGTACTAGATGGTCTGTCAGGTGTCTTCTAACTCTTAGTCTGTGATGCACTGAAAAGAAAGAAAAAGCGCTGTGCTTGGTGGGGCCATAATTGTTCAGTAATCTTGCAGCTGTGTCAGACTTCCTGAGCCCATTTGGGATTTTCTTGGCAAAGATACTGGAGTGATTTGCCATTGTTTCTCCAGCTCATTTTACAGCTGAGGAAACTGAGGCAAACAGGGTTAAGTGACTTGCCCATCGTCACACAGCTAGTAAATATCTGAGGTGGGATTTGAACTCAGGAAGATGAGTCTTCCTGACTCTTAGCTGCCTATGCTTGCTGGTGGAAGACATCTGCTACTTGCTAATTGAATGATCTGGGGCAAGTCACCCTCACCGAGCCTCAGTTTCTTCAGTTGTCAAACACAAATGAGAAAATGAAAGCAGAAGATATATACGGTTTCCTCCAGCTTTGTCTTTGAAGCATTTCCTTCCAGAATCCTTGCGGTCCATCTCCTCAGAACTCCACGTCTACATTTTGTGCCTTTGTCCCCCATGTCCGGAACGCTTTTCCAGAGTCCCTGGCTTCCTCCAAAACTCTGCTTAAATGGCACCTTCTGTCAAAGAGCTATCCCAGTGGGAGAGCCTCTCTCCTCCCACCCGGAGGCTTCTTTCTGAGATCCCTCCCCCGTACCCGGTCTCTCTAGATCCTATTTGTACACGTGCTGTCTTCTCCATTAGCCCGTGAGCTCCCTGAGAGCAGGATCTGTTTTGGTCTTTCTCCGTCTCCCAGCGCTCAGCCTAGTCCCTGGCACAGAGTGCTCGTTGACTGGCTGCCTGACGGACATCTCTTCCCCGGGCTGAACATCCCCAGTTTCTCCAGCTTTCCTTTGTCGGCTAAGTTCCGGCAGCTGCTTGGCTTCCGGCCAGAGCAGAACAAGGCGAGGATGAGCCCTGGCCAAGGTCTGAATGGGGATCCTGAGCCCAGACTCTCTGTCTCTCCCAGAGGCAGTAGCGGGGGTGAGCAGGACTTCAAATGGGTTTCTCTTTCGCTTCCTGCTGCCTGCCTCGTGGTACTTCCTCCTTTGACGAACTCCTCCCAATCTGAGCCCTTTCTGACAGCCAACCACCTGGGTCTCCTGGGCGGGGGGCCCTAGCGGGCCAATCACAGGGCAATGGGCACCCTTGCCAATGACTTCCTTCTTCAGGCCCCAGGGTACCCCGCACTGGAGGGGAGCTCGCTCTCCCTCTGCCAGCCAATGTCTGCTCTCTGGCTTCCGAAGCCATGAAGGAGCCGGACCCGGGAGCCCCTGGGCAGGAGGCAGCCCTGGAGCTCTTCCAAGACTACATCACTTACTACCGAGCAGGAGGCCGGGATGGGCGGCTGGGGGCCTGCAGGCAGCCAGCTGTCACCCAGAAGGCTAGGCAGCTCCTGGCCTCGGGGACCCGGCATCCCCGAAGACTCTGCTTGTATGAGGAGGCTGTCGCTGGGGGCTCCTCCTGGGGGCTTCTGGGCCAGGGAGAAGATGTATGTCCAAGGTTGGTGCCAGCGTTGGAATTCCTGGAGCTCATATGTGTCAACCTCTTTCTCCTTCCTTGGAGGAGAGAAATAAAGTCATTGAAGGTAGGTGCTTGTCCCAGCAGATTTCAGACTGACCATCAGGGCATTGATCTTACTTATCAGTGCTGGGGTGGCGGCTGAGAGAAGGGAAAGGGACAGGAGGGGAAGGAATCAGTCATAGCATGGGGAGGTTCAATGGTGGGAGCCAGACCCCCACATTTTGGACTGGAGCGGGGGAATGGCTTTTGGGAAGATTCCAACCATGAAGTAGAAAGGAATCTCAAGAGATCTAGACCCGAATTCTTGGTTCCACCACCTAAGACCTTGAGCAAGTCGCTTCTTATTTGTGTGCCTCAGTTTCTTGATCTGTAAAATGGGGCTAAGGAAACTTGCCCAGTCTGCCTTGCAGGCGTGTTATGAGGCTCCAGTGAGATTGTTTATAAAGCGCTAAGTAAAGCCAGGACCCTGGAAATCCCTGCCAATGACTTCCTCCTTTAGGGGGAATGTGTAAATACACAAAATACTATGTAAATTATGACAGTTCCAGTGGTTAGAGGAAGGAAAGTCTTTCAACCATAATGATGACTGCAAATATTTCTCCAGAAGCTGCTATTCTCAGGGCCCCATTCTCAGCATTTTAAAGCCAAGGCGACAAAGATGCTGGAATACCCTGAATCTGATCAAAATATAATTTGAAAATATTTAACAAAATTAGCAAAAGTACAATAAACCATGGATAACGGTTACATTCTTACCTATAGTTTAGTGATCCCTATTTCTATTTGAAGTTGCTGCCCTTGGTATAGGGCCTAGGAATCAAAGCAACTGCTCTTGCCTAGGAGGATCACTGACTTAGAACTGGAAGGGATGATCAAGCCCAACCCTCTCCCTCATTATTTTATTTTATTTTATTTTTTAACCCTTACCTTCTGCCTTAGAATCAATAGTGTGTATTGGTTCCGAGGCAGAAGAGGGGTAAAGGCTAGACGATGGAGGTTATGTGACTTATCCAGGGTCACACAGCTGGGAAGTGTCTGAGGTTCAGAATTAAACCCAGGACTTCCCGTTTCTAGACCTGGCTCTCAATCCTCTGAGCTACCCAGCTGCTGCCCCCTCCCATCGTTTTACAGATGAGGAAACTGAGGCTGAGAGAGATTGAATGACTGATCCAGGATGGCATAGCTAGAATCTGAGGCAAGATCTGAACTTATTCTATAGCTGAGCACTCTGTTCCATAGCAGAAGCCAGGTGTTTTCCAAAGAGCACAGGCATGCTGGATCACACCTCTTTCCCAGCACCTCCAGAATGCTGGATTTGGGGGAGCAGGCTTCTTTCACATGCTATTGGGCCTAGGACTAATGGAGGACTCCAAGATACCCAGGATTGTCGTGGGGAAGACGGAGCTTCCGACCCCACCATTCACCAAGCAATTCTCCCTCCACGGTCTCATCTCTGACCTGCTTCTCCCTTACCATCCCACACCACTCCAACTGCATTCAGCCATTACAGAGTATCCCTGGGCTATAAGAACCTACCCAATGTGGGCTGTCTTGGATTAGTGGGTTGTTAAGATTAGAACTCTCTAGAGCCTGTATCCTAATTTAGAAGTATTTATTAAATAATAAAAAGCAGGCCAGAGAAAGAAAAGGCACCAGCCCCAAGTAAGCCTCCTCTTCCTTCTCATCCTCCTCCTCCTCCTCCAGCTGGCTGCCCCAGCTTCGCAGCCAGATCTTAGGTTTGTGGGCAATCTCCTGGCTGGGCCTGAGCCTGACCATGTAGGTGCCCCAGGGCTCCCCTAGCCAGTACTCACGCTGGCACTCTCCTAGCCACCTGCCCTCTCTCGGAAAAAAAAAGAGACTTATTTCCTTTTCCCAGTCCAATGTCCGTTCCTGGTGATGGCCCTTTCTGAGCCCCTCTGATCTGGCAGGCTCTGACCTCAGCCTGGATCAGAGGCAACTCTTCAGAGAAGCCAGGAGTCACCACGAGGTCCTTACACCCTGGCCTCCACACAGCACCAGGACCATGTCTCCTAGCATTGTAGAGAGGACTCTCCCCATTGCCTCAGAGAGATAAGGTTCAGAGATTCAGAAGGAAGATCCTTCACTTTAAAATCCAAACTTGTCCTGACAGGCTAGTGCTGAATTTTCCCAGTGTGCCTCCGCCCTGGGATGTCTGGGAAATTATCACCAAGAGTGGCTCAGAGAAGAGAGAAAGTGTACCCTCCACCCTCCCTTCACTGTAGAGGTGGGGGACTGTTGGTGTGGCACATTGTATTTATGACTGGCTGGGCTGATGGGATAGTTGGTTTTGCTGAAGTACTTTCCCCTTTCTTCCCTGTTTACTCTCTGTTACAAAGCAGTGGGACTGGGGAGAGGGAGAATGTTTTTGGAATGAAAGTGAAAGAAAAACAAACCAAACATATCAATAAAAGTTTTTTTGTCTTTTTAAAGAACTTTGGATGAAAAAAAGGACTAAAATTTTTTTTAATTTAAATCCTTATCTCCTATCTTAGAATAGAGACGTAGTATTGGTTCCAAGGCAGAAGAGCAGTAAGGATTAGGACCATGTTGGCAAACCTGTGGTACACTGCTAGAAGGTTCTACTCTCTTCCCCCTCTCCACCGCACCTGAGGACATTTTTCACATCACCCACACACACACCTAGCAGCCCAATGGAAGCACTTCCTCCCTCCCCTATCTGAGATAAGGGGGCAGTCACATGTGGCATGAGGGTGCAGTTTGGGTACCCAGTCTCTAAAAGGTTCGCCATCACTGGGTTAGGCAATGTGGTCAAGTGACTTACCCAGAGTCACATAGCTAAGAAGTGTCTGAGGCCAGATTTGAACCTAGAACCTCCTACCTCTGGACCTGACTCTCAGTCCACTGAGCCACCCAGTTGTCCCCTGTCCCATTCAGTTTTAACATTTTATGTAGTTGTTTAGTCATTTTCAGTTGTGTCTGACTCTTCATGACCCCATTTGGCGGTTTCCTTGGCAAAGATGCTGAAGTGATTTGCCATTTCCTTCTCCAGCTCATTTTTTTCTTTTACCAATTACATAAAATAACAAATTCTCCAGCTCATTTTACAGATGAGAAAACTGAGGCCAACAGGATAAAGTGACTTGCCCAGGCTCACACAGCTAGGAAGTATGAGGTCAGATTTGAACTCAGGTCTCCCTGACTCCAAATCCAGTGCTTTATCTACCGTGCCACATAGAAGCTCCAGCCTTTCTAATAATCTAACATTCTTTGTTCTTGATCCCATCCAACTCTGACATTCCCTTGCTTTAACATCCCTTCCAATGCCAACGTCATGTTGCTCTGATTTCGATGACCACAGTTCCCTGACTTGACATGGGTCCATCCCACACTGGGGACCTCGAGTTCTCAGACCCAAGCGAGCAGAAGCCTCCTGCTGTCATTGTTTGATTTTCCTGAAAGGTTGGCCCCACTTCTAACGCCTTGTTTTGTTTCAGACATTTACCGGTAATTTTGTCTACTCAGTTCGGTCCGTGCTTCCAGAAAACACCGTGGAAATGATCCTGAAGAAAATAGGTTATGTTGCCATAACAGCCACCGAATTTTCACTTGTCAGAAAGATAAATGAGGGGGAAGCAATGCAGACTGCATTTGAAATCTTCCTCACCAGAGTCGAATGTGAAACCATCCTTGAGATGTCTCCTGGGTCAGGTGCCAGGGAGGAGGCGGGCACCCTTCTCCAAGGTGCCCAGCCGCCTAGGCCTCCAGAATGCCAGAAAGACATGGAGGCTCATCCCGGCCAGGTCTCCAAGAGCCCGGACAGGGGGGAGATGGAAAATGGGCTTTCCAGCCTGAGAAATGCACAGAACCGAGCAGACAGAGGCCAGTTTGAAAGGCCATGGAATGGGAGGACAGACGACGGTCATCATTTGAAGTCAGACCTAAGTCTGCCCAGGGGAGCATCTCCCACAGATGTTCTGGCCCGTGAGCAGGAAGTGGTCCAAGATGTTAGCAAGTGTTCGGACAGTGAGGAGTTCCTGAACTGCTACAGGGACATCTTCATTGGCCAGGTGCCCATTTTCCCCAAGGACCTTCCTCCGGGGAGCAGCCGGAGGAAGTCCCAGTCCCAAGGCGCTTTTGCTGCCCGAGGCGTCTTGGTCTCCAGCAAAGCTCTTGTGTCCAGAGTCGCCTCTGTTCCGCCCCCCCTGGCATCTAGTGGCCCCCAGGCCCTAACGGTTTTTACAGATCCGACATCTGACGACATTAGGATCCCTGGCCCACACGTAAGGCCGAGGCCAGCAGCAGTAGCTGATGGAGGAGTCCTCAGCTGTCCTGCTAGCCCAGCCCATCCAGACGCAGCTCCAGAGTCCCAACCTCCCAACATGGCGCTCGCTCTCTGTGACAATGCTCCCTGGGGAGACGACTGGTCCAGCGACGACGAGCTTGATGACCTTTCCTCGTCCTTCAGCAGACTCCAGATTAAAGCTCACAGTACCGAGAGCCTCGAATATCCCACTGAAGAGACCTTGAAGGTCAACCATGGTCAGGATGCTGGAAGCCCCAACCATTCTGAGGGAGGATGCCGGTGTCGTGACGTAACTAGTAAAATGCGTGCCAGCCCCCAGCCGTCCTCAGAACTGGTGTGTGGCCCCCAGGACAGCGGCTCTTGTGAAAGCAGGAGGCAGCAGCTGCTTTGGGGGACTGGTCCATCCTTCCGGCACGTCCGGGAGCCTCCAAATAGTACCTACATTCCTCCCAGAAGTCTGGAAGAACTGCGTCCCAATATTGCCATCAGCGCACACCATCGGGTGGACGCCTGATGGCTGGCTTAAACCCTCTGGGCAACGAGGCTTTGTCTCTGTCGGGAAAGAGAACCAACGTTTCTGGAAATACAGGTTAGGCGAAGCATTTCTGCTCCCTGCTTGATTTTCTGAATAGGGCAGGTCCAAGGGCTCTAGACTGAGGAAGAGCGAAGTAAGGAGGACGGAAGCAGCGCGTCCTTCCCATTCCCCATTCACGTTCTGTCACACGGCCATTCCGTCTTCCTCGTGCGAGAGCCTGGGCTCCATCATCAGGCAAGAAGACGGGAAAGCAGCCGTCTGGAAGAGTACAAAGAATTCAGGACCCAGAGTCAAAAGACCCAAGTTCAGATCCCAGCCCTGCCATTCCCTGTGGCCTGAGGCAAATCTCAGTCTACCTCTGGACCTCAGTTTCCTCAGCTACATGCAAAACCAGAATATCAGACTGAGGCTCATTCCAATTTTGATACTTTCTGTTTTAACACTGGGAGGCTCAGTGGGTAGAGAGCTGAGCCTAGAGATGGGAAGTCCTGGGTTCAAATCTGATCTCAAACCCTTCCTAGCTGGGTGACCCTGGGCAATTCACTTAACACCCCATTGCCTACCTCTTACCACTCTTCTGCCTTAAAACCAATACACAGGGGGCAGCTAAGTGGCTCAGTGGATTGAGAGCCAGGCCCAGAGATGGGAGGTCCTAGGTTCAAATCTGGCCTCAGAAACTTCCTAGCTGTGTGACCCTAGGCAAGTCACTTAACCCCCATTGTCTAGCCCAGTGGTTCCCAAACTTTTTTGGCCTACCACCCCCTTTCCAGAAAAAATATTACTTAGCACCCCCTATCACATACTATCACCGCCCCCTTACAGTTATTCACTGCCCCCAAATGCACCTGTGGCCGTCACTGCTCCCCTGGATCGCTGCAGCACCCACCAGGGGGCAACGGCGCCCACTTTGGGAATCACTGGTCTAGCCCTTACCACACTTCTGCTTTAGAATCATTACACAGTATTGATTCCAAGACAGACGGCAAGGGTTTAAAAAAGTAAAACCTAATAAACAATATTGATTCTTAGATGGAAGGTCAGGGTTTTAAAAAAAGAATTCTGTGTTCTAAGTTCTCTTCAGAGCGATGTTCTGTGTTGTCATTCTATGTTCTGAGATCTGTTCTAGGTCTGACGTTCTGTGTTTTATCATTTTACATCCTAAAGCTCCTTCCAGTTCTAAAGTATCTTTTAGTTAAGGTAAGAAGGAGAGTGACAGAAGTGAGAGAGATGACAGATTTCTCAGATAATCCAGACACGTTTCACCACCATAATGGGACAATGGGAGTGGGTTACCCCAGAAAGGCCTGGGAATGGAACACTCTGGAAAACTTGGCTGTCATGGACCAGCCGTGCAGCTGTAGGAAGATCATCCTATTTCCCTAAGCTCTGCTCCTCTCCCATCCCAGAAGGGAGCTTGGCATTATCGTAGACCCTTCATGACCCCGGCTCACTGTCTGCCCCTCTCTTCCCCTGACCTGTTGTTGTTCAGTCATCTTAGTTGTGTCCGACTCTTCATGACCCCATTTGGGGTTTTCTTGGCAAAGACCCTGGAGTGCTTTGTCATTTCCTTCTCCAGCTCATTTATAGATGAGGAAACTGAGGTAAAAAATGACTTCTCCAGGGTCACACAGCTAGTAAGTGTCTAAGACTGAGTTTGAACTGACTCCAACCAAGCCCAGTGCCTTATCCACTACACCAAATGGTTATCCCAATGTGTGAACAGGACTAGAAAAACGTTAGGGAGCTGGTATTATTGTGGACCCTCCATGACTCTTGCTTAATTTCTGCTCCTCTATTCCCCACCTGGAGAAGGGATGATTCCTCTGCCATCTCTAAGCAACAAGAAACCCTGACTTCAAAGTCAAACAATTGGTTTGGAGCCTGGCTTCTTAACCAGCAACTATGGACATCACTTTCCTTCCTGTGCCTCAGTTTCCTCAAATTTAAAATCAGGGAGTTGTAAATGGCAACTTACATCCCTTACAGTTCTAAGAGTCTTTGGTCCTGTGAATTCTGTTGCCTAGTCCAAGACCAGTGTTGGTGTTAGTTAGCACAAGCGCCCCAAGATCAGTGGGTTTTTAATGTGGCATCATCACTCTTATTTTTTTAAAACCTTTACCTTCCACCTTAGAATCAATACTATGTATTGACTCCAAGGCAGAAGAGTGGTAAGGGCTAGGCAATGGGGGTTAAGTGACTTGCCCAGGGTCACACAGCTAGGAAGTTTCTGAGGTCAGATTTGTACTCAGGAGCTCCTGTCTCTAGACCTGATTCTCAATCCACTGAACTACCCAGCTGCCATCACTCTTAAGACTGGTCCCCCTAGGATCTAGACTCCCAGTGGCTGGAATTTTGTCTTTAAGTTCTTATCTCCTGGTGCCTGAACCCTGAACCTTCACACTGCAGGTCTAGACCTCCTGGCATCTTCCATTTAACTACAATATCAGCTGCCTATCACTTAGCTTTTGTTGTCATTCAGCCATCTTCAGTTGTATCTGAGTCTTTGTGACTCCGTTTGGAGTTTTCTTGGCAAAGATACTGGTTTGCCATTTCCTTCTCCAACTCATTTTAGAGATGGGGAAACTGAGGCAAACAAGGTGAAGTGATTTGCCCAGGGTCACACAGCTAGTGTCTGGCCAGATTTGAACTCGGGGTCTTCCTAACTCCGTTTACTTCATTACCCAGCTTCCTCAGTGCCTCAATCCTTCCCTGGCTGCCCCTGTTGACATCATGGATCCTAGATTCTGCTCCTACATCAGGATCCAGGGCTAGAGTTCCATTCTTCTCCCTACAATCGATGGGCAGATTAGTCTAGAAGTTCAAAATCTCATGCATTTGTCTTCCTGATCTTGAATCTGCTTTCTAAACTCGCTTTGCCACGTGGCCATCCCTAGATTAACAGCTGCTTCTTTGGGAGCTCCTCCACCAACTCTAGCCCCTGCCTGAGCTACACATTTCCTCCGTGCCTTGTTCTGGCTTTCTCTAGGCCAGCTCAGCCCATCCCTGGGGTCTAGTTTGGGCAATTAATATCATTTTCTAAGAAATAAGAAGAGAGCAGAGCCAATGGCTCTGTCAAGAACACCCCACAGGGTTCAGGAGAATTCTGCTCTGGGAGAGGAGAGGTGGCAACTGCTGGACGAGCCAAACTGCCATGGCCACCGCCAAGTCCTTTCAGATCCCAGTGGGGTGAGCCCAGGTCCCTGGGCCCAAGAGCTCTGGTACTAGTAATGAGTCCATCGCCACCTCAGGATCACCAGCTCCAGCTCCAGCTCCATCCCCGAAGCCACCGTGCACCCTTATGGAGAAATGCCCTAGCTACTGATCTGGAAAGGAAAACTCAGACCACCAAAGTCCTTGGCACAGTCAAATGATTCAACATGCTACAGGGCACAGTGGATAGAGAGCCAGGCCCAGAGATAGATGCTAGGTCCTGAGTTCAAATCTGCCCTCAGACACTTCCTCGCTGTGTGACTCTGGGTAAGTCACTTGGCCCCAATTGCCACACCCTGACTGTTCTTCTGCCTAAGAATCAATATTTAGTACTGAGTCTAAGACAGAAGATAAGGATTTAATAGGGGAAAAGCAAATCTGGTCTATCAGTGGAAAGAACACCATCAATGTATCATTATCTCCTTTGTTCCTGTGCCCACATGGTCTTTCCACCTGATTGGCAGCCGAAATCTTCCCTAAGTGTTATGTCCCCACTAGAATGTAAGCTGTTCGAGGGCAGGCAGGGACTGGATTGCTATTTTCCTCTGCATTCCCAGCATTTGGCCCAATGCTTGGGCACACAGTAAGCACCAGAAATGCTTTTACATCCATTCATTCACAAACCTACTGTGTGGCCTTAGACAAGTCACATCTCCCTTTTGGGGGCTGGAGTTTCCTTTCATAAAATGGGGCAGTTAAATCAGAATCCAGTTCTGTTACCGATCCTAAGCAGCTCTTGATTCAGAAATATCCCAAAATATGTTGGTCAATTGACCTCATCTAGTTAAACCAAGGAATTTGTATTCGTGCTGGGTCTACTTGTCTTTTAAAAGGGGGATGGGGAGGAGAGAGCTGCTGGGGCACTGTGCCAGGCATTGTGCTAAGCCCCTTCCAATTATTCTCTTGTTTGATCCTCATAACCACTGTGGGAGGTAAGGGCTCATTTTTCAGATGAGTGAAACTGAGGCAGAGGTCAAGTGACTTGCCCAGGGTCACACAGGCTAGTATCTGAGGTAGGATTTTAACTCAGGTCTTTCTGACTAGGTCCAGCTCTAAAATCAATTGTGACACCTAGTTCCTTGTCCTTTGTGAGCTTCTCTGCAGACTAGGAAATCAAGAACAGCTGTAATAGTCATGATAATAGTAGCATTTAAATAGCACTTCAAAGCTTAAAGAGAACTTTATAAATATGATCTCATTTGATCTTCACAACAATTTTGATTGGGGGGAAGGAGTATTTGCTGTTATTCCCATTTTACAGATGGGGAAACTGGGGCAGAGGTTAAGTGATTTGCTCACAGTTACACAGCTAGTGAGTGTCTAAGACAGGGTTTGAATGCAGGTTTTCCTGACTCTATTTCTAGTGTTATAGTCATTGAGAAGAGTCTTTGGTCCAGGGCTCTAGCAAAGTTTTCTAATCATTTTTAAAAACCCCGACCTTCTACTCTAGTCCATTCTAAGTATCAGTTCCAAGGCAGAAGAGCTGTAAGTACTAGGCACTGGGGGTTAAATGACTTGCCCAGGGTCACACAACTAGGGAGTATCAGAGACCACATTTGAACCTAGGTCCTCCCGACTCCAAGCATGGCACTCTGTCCACTGAGTCCCCTAGCTGCCACTAATAATAACTTTTTAGGAGGGTCCAGTCCTGTGATTTCACTGTGAAATCACAGGACTGGACCCTCCATTCAATACAGAACGATTGCCCTGCCTCCATGTGGCATCCAGGGTCTCCCAGTTAGTATGGACCAGAGGCAGCATAGACTGTGTTCGAGGAGGCTCTCTCTCCATGCTGCCTCTCATTCTAACGGCTGACATTTTAGTGGTGCTTTATGGGCTACATACCAACATCATCTTACTGAATCCTCATGAGGGTGCTGGGATCCAATTACCAGAATAAAAAATGCTACAACTGACTGTCTATAAAGCTCCACCTGCTCATCCTGACTTTATTTTCTTTTTTCTGCCCTTTCTTAAGCAGGTTAAAATTTTTAAAAGGACGTTCCCAAAGAATGACAACAGTTTGGCCAAGATAAACTTTTTTAAACCTTTTTACCTTCCGTCTTGGAGTCAATACTGTGCATTGGCTCCAAGGCAGAAGAGTGGTAAGGGCTAGGCAATGGGGGTCAAGTGACTTGCCCAGGGTCACACAGCTGGGAAGTGTCTGAGGACAGATTTAAACCTAAGACCTCCCGTCTCTAGGCCTGGCTCTCAATCCACTGAGCTACCCAGCCTCCCCTGCAAGATACTCTTGACTACACTTCCAGTTATAGAAGTTAGAATCACAAAATAGCATGGGAAGCAGCTTCCATGAGTTAGGAAAAGACCTGGAGTGGAGGGACTTAGGTGACACAGTGGCTAGAGATCCAGGTATGGAGTCGGGGGGTGGGGGTGGGGGGAGCCCAGGTTCAAATCTGGCCTCAGATACTTCCCAGCTGTGTGGCCTTGGGCAAGTCGCTTTACCTCAGTGGTCTAACCTCTGCTGCTCTTCTGCCTTTGAAATGATATTGAGACAGAAGGTAAGGGTTTAAGGGGAAAAAAGGAAAAAAGATTCCCTTAATAAATAGATAGATAAATAGATAAATAAATGAATGAACAAATAAATAAATAAATTGGAATTCCCCTGGTGTCTGGGAAGTCCTAAAGACCTAAGATCCCAGATGCTTTAAGGTAATGTGTTCTCATGGGAAAGTCACCATTTCTCTGAGCTTTGTTTCTTCATCTGTAAAATGGAAGCAATTCTGTAATACTTATTTTATTATATCATGTTTTATAGGTCAAATAAGAGTGTATATAGAGGATTTCAAGAACCTTATGCTGCTATAGCAATGTCAGCTTCTAGGGGGTTCATAGACTGAGAAGTTATCAGGTCCAACTTCTTTATTCTCCTGACAAGAAAAACAAAGCCCTGTAAGGCTAAGGTCTCACAGGTGTCCTTTGGCAAAGCCAAGATTTGAACCTGGACCCCAAGACTTTAAATCTAGCACTATGCTAGCTGTAGGAGACTAAGCTTAGTATAAAGGCTGTTATGGGTCCAGTTAAAAAAGAAATATGATCTACTCTCCAGCATTTTAACATATGAGTTCATTACCTTTTCCCCAGTAGCTTCCTATCTTCCCATTACATGAAAAAAAAAATGACAATCGTAATTTGCACTTGCACGGCACTATATCCTTCATTTCCTTTTGTCCTCCCAATCACGTCAGGTACACAGTAGGACAATTCTCATCCCCTCTTTAAAGATAAGGCTGTAACATAGAAAATGACTTTCCCAAGGTCTGACAACTGAGAAGTGGCAAAGCCAGATTCTGGTGGCAGGTAAATGGTTTTTCCTCTGTGACCCCAATGCCTCTCACATGGAGATGAAATCTTAAGTGTTTTATTGTAACTTGTTTCCTATTCCCTTAACAGAAGAGTGCAGTACAATATAGCCTGGAGAAGGGCAAACTCAAGAGGCATGAGAATTGCCTTCAAGTATCTGAGAGCCTGTCATGTGGAACAGGGATTCTCTAGTTGGCCCCAGAGACAGATCTAGGAACAAGAAGTGGATGTTTCAGAGAAGCAGGTTTAAGCTCGAGGTCAGGAGAAAATTCCTAACGAGGAGAGCTGGCCAAAAGTGGAATGGGCTGCCTGGGAGATAGCAGGTTCCCCCTCACTCGAGATCGTCCAAAAGAAAAGAGAATTTATTTTTTCAGGTATGGACTAAACTAGATGGATCTCCACGATCTCCTCCAATTCTGAAGCTATGATTCTCAAAATTCGACCTTCAAAGGGTCATGGCCCACACCCTTCATTTTACAGGGGCCTGGAGAGAGAAGTGACTTTTCTAAAGTTAGAAAGTGAGCTAGTGATAGGGTCAAAGCTCCTGATTTTTAGCCCAATTCTCTTTCCAGTATCATCCCCTTAATATGGAGGAAAAAACCAAAACATTTGAACAAGCTTGAAATCATCTAAAAGTAGTGGAATAGTGTAAGTGGAATGCAAATTGAAAGAACCTTGAGGTTTCACTTCACACTCTGCAAACTGGCAAGGGGGACAAAAGGCAGGAAGAAAGGTACACTAATACATTGTTGGTGGCGCTATAAATCAGTACAATCATTTTAGGAAACAATTTGGAATTATGCAAATAAAGTGACTAAAATGTCCATGCCCTTTGATCCAGAGATTCCTTTGCTAGATTATGTTCTAGGGAAGACATCGATCTAAGAAGAAAGTCCCTTTATACACCAAAATATTTATAGCAACACTTTTTATAAGAATTGGAAACAATGTAGATGCCCATTGATTGGAGAATGACTAAACAAATTGTGGCACATGAATGTTAAAGAATATGACTGTTATGAGAAATGACTGATGTGATTACAAAGAAACATGGAAAGACTTCATGAACTAAAGCAGAATGAAGTAAGCAGAGACGAGAAAAAATATACAAAAATGGTTACAATAATATAGTGAATGTTGCAAAATTACAAATAAGCACAACTCAAAGAACAGATATGAAAAGACACTCCTGATTAACCTGCCTATTTGCAAATATGGGAGGTCTACATTGCACATATTTTCAGAGGTTTTTTATTGTATTGATTAGTTATGCTGAATTTTTTTCCTCTTTTATTTTCTTTTAAAAATGCTATTTTGGGGGNTATGAAAAGACACTCCTGATTAACCTGCCTATTTGCAAATATGGGAGTTCTACATTGCACATATTTTCAGAGGTTTTTTATTGTATTGATTAGTTATGCTGAATTTTTTTCCTCTTTTCTTTTAAAAATGCTATTTTGGGGGCAGCTGGGTAGCTCAGTGGAGTGAGAGTCAGGCCTAGAGACAGGAGGTCCTAGGTTCAAACCCGGCCTCAGCCACTTCCCAGCTGTGTGACCCTGGGCAAGTCACTTGACCCCCATTGCCCACCCTTACCAATCTTCCACCTGTGAGACAATACACCGAAGTACAAGGGTTTAAAAAAAAAATTAAAAAATAAAAAAATAATGCTATTTTGGGGGCAGTTAGATGGCTCAATGGATTGAGAGCCAGGCCCAGAGATGGGAGGTCTGGAGTTCAAATCTGGCCCCAGATATTTCCTAGCTGTATGGCTCTGGGCCATTCACTTAACCCCCATTACCACTCTTCTGTCTTGGAATCAATACACAGTTTTAATTCTAAGATGGAAGGTAAGGTTTTGTTTTGGGATTTTTTTAATGTTATTTGTTATACAGAAGAACTAACTGTCTTGGTGGTTGGATAGGGTGTCAAAGGGAGTTTCTAGAAATTATAATGATGTAAAAAAACCTATTAATAAACTTATTTTTTTAATCAAAGCAATGGAACTGGAATTCTTTAGAGACCATGAGACCTTCCAGCATTGCCCTCAAGATTAAAGTAGGTCCTCAAAAAGGGCAAGATAATCCAAGAGAGTGGAATAAGCCTCTATCTATCTTGCTCTTAAACTACCTAAATGCCAAGAGAAATTTCCCACAAAATGAAAACTACCACATTTGAATACCATAGAAAAGTTGCAATGCCGCCACAGATCCTTAGTACTAGAAAGGTCCTTAAGTCACTTGGTCCAATCGCCTGTCTGCTGGATGGAGACAGTGACCTCAGCCTCAAATGGCATGTCGACCTGAAGTATGCAGCCATTTCTATTTGCCATCATGCTAAGTCTTTGTCTCTTCACTGAGGATCCTTAAATCAATTCCATATTCATCTGAGCCAAGGGCCAAAGGGCTTCTTAGGATGCCTTCGAGCATGGTGGGGTAAAAGCAGTCCAATGGGGCAGCCCTGTGGATTTAAGATCCCTGCTTCACGATGTCCCAGATGGTCATCTCTTCTCTCCTTGTACACTACCAGTAAGAAAGGGTGCCACTTGGAAGAATGAAGCTATCATGCTCATAAAAGCCATTTGATATCATACCAATGCAAGAAAGATGCATCTCAAACCAGACTCAAGTGGCAGTTAAAACTAGCAAGTAATAGCATTAGTGTTTTATGATGCCAAACACAGCATTGACTTGTTTAAAAAAAAAAGAAAAGAAAAAGCCAATAATTGTTTATTTCCCTCAATCAGTTGGCAAACAAATTACCGAACAATAATGACCCTTGGCTCCATTCATTCCCCGGCTTTCTCTCCATAAATACAAGCCCCCATTCCCACCCTCCCAACAAAAGGCTGGACAATCAAGGGATGAATTGTCAGGGGAATTTCACTCCACCAGCCCAGCTTAGCTATTCCTAGGTCATCAAAAAGCAAAATAAGGATTAAGTTAAATTAAATCATTAAAATGAGGATTTGGGATAATAAAAGTGCCAAAATTGAAAGTCAACTATTAAACTTCCTACAGTTGAACAGCACAGTAGAAAAGAAGTCGTCCAAGTCTTGAGTAGCAGCGTTGTGACCATATATACTTGCGGGGACTGCATGAACTTAACTGCATGATGAATGACATTCAACTTCACGTATGATTAATTGGTCCAAATCTGCCAGCAGAGCTCCTATCAGTAGTCATTTAAATGGCCTACTGCTTGGGAGATGCTAGGTGATTTTTGGGGGGAGGCTAAAAATCTCAGTGGGCCACCTCCCAAAATCAGGTGGGCAACGTCACCCACAGGCATCATGCTAGACGCTCGGGTAATAGAGGACCACCACGATAATACATACATGTATACAAAAATGTGTACATAGGTACTGAGTATGTCAAAGTAGAAATATATACACACAGGTACACCCTTCACAAGCTCCCATATGTTACAGAGTGTTCTTTGCATGGGCGTAGAGATACCCATGCACACACTTAATTTCAATTAGATGTGATAGAAAATTCGCTTCAGTGACGTTATTTCTCACAGCTACATTGACACACCCTGACAGGCCCTACTATAATCACACAGATTTTTCTCAGTTCTATAAATGATGCTTCAAATCCCCTCCAGTTAATATTTGGTCCCGGTTTTGCTCATAGAATTCCAACATTGTCTGCACGTCCTGGTCTGCCTCAATCACCTAGAAAAGAACCAAAAAGAAATTAGTGGGTGAAATTCATTTCTATAATTAGCCAGGAGGACCCTCCTGTGAGAGAGGAAGATGTTAATTGTTTCTTTACCGATGAGACTTGAGGACGAGAAGGGGCAAAATCCATCCTAGCACACCGGTGGGATCCCAAAAGGACAGAGTGGTAAAAAAGGACCTTTAAGACCATCTCCTTTAATCCTTGTGTTTTACAGATAGTGTTATAACATCACACTGTGAGCAGGGACTGTCTATTGCCTGTTCTTGTATGCCCAGCACTTAGCACAATGCCTGACGCGTAGTATAGATGCTTAGTAACTGTTTACTGACTTAATGACTAACAGAACATCCCCCAACCCTGGGTCAATTTTCTGCCCTCTCTTAGGCACACTCACTAGTTCTAGAGCAGCAGTTGTGGTTTTTTTCTGAGTCACGGATACTGTGTCTGTCCTTCACAGCCCAGTGAAGCTGATAAACCCATTCCCAGAATCGCGTTTTCAAATGCATAAAATAAAATGCATAGGATTACAAAGGAAACCCATTATATTGAAAGTTAGCAAATTTTTTTTCAAATAAACTTTTTTAAAAAAACAAGTCCATAGACCCCAGATTAAAAACTTCTGCTCCAGAGTCAAATATTGTAGCACCTCACTTACCCAGAAATCACTTTATCAACCTTATCCATACAGAATATAGAGCCAAGAAAGCTTAATCAGATGTCTCTGAGACTACAAGTTAAATTCATTCGCTAAACTTACAGAGGAGCACCTTAGGTCCTTACCCCATCTACTGACTTGTTTTACATAGGACTCTTTAACAAGTTAGGGTGGCGGCAGCCAGGCAGCTCAGTGGACAGAGTACCGAGTCTAGAGACAGGAGGTCCTGGGCTTAGATCTGGCCTCAGACACTTCCTAGCTGTGTGACCCTGAGCCCAGGGGCCTTTATGGACTCAAATCATGACTCTATGGACACATCGTTTCCTTGAAATACTAGATAAGCATATCATTATTATTTTTCTTCAATGGATGCAAAAGTATCACCATTTTAGCTCTCTCTCCCTCCTGCCAACACACAAAAAGTAATAGTAGCAGCAGCAGGAATAAAGAGTAGGATGCATTATATAGAGCTTTAAGGGCAGTTAGGTGGCAAAGAGCACTGGGCTTGGAGTCAGAAAGACTCATCTTTATGAGTTCAAATACAGCCTTAAGCACTTACTAGCTGTGAGACCCTGGCCAAGTCACATCACCCTGTTTGCCTCTGTTTCTTCATCTGTAATACAAGCTAGAGAAGGAAATGGCAAACCACTCCAGGATCTTTACCAAGAAAACCCCAAGTGGAAACAGAGACCTAAAGAGGTTAAATACTTTGCCCAAGGACACACAGCAATGGGGCCAAGATTCAAACACAAGCCCTCTGATCCCAAATCCAGGTGTTTTGCGATCCCAAAAAGAACTGTAGAAATGTCAACTGTGGGGGCAGCTGGGTGGCTCAGTGGATTGAGAGCCAGGCCTAGAGAAAGGAGGTCCTAGGTTCAAATCTGGTCTCAGACACTTCCTAGCTATGGGACCTTGGGCAAGTCACTTAATGCCAATTGCCTAACAGAGAAAGAGAGAGAACAAACTTGCTCCCTAAACTGAAAGCTGAATGGAGTCCTATTTAGAACCAGATGATGCTAGCTCCTCTTGTAAACTAACTTCAGAGATCCTGCAACTCCCCGACACCCACCATCACCCCCACCAGATGAATGGTGCCTCATTCTAACTCACAGCTTGGTGAGCATCCTTCTGGAAAGCCCCAAGACATCCTGCTGTTCTTGGGAGAGCTGGAGTAAACATACTTACGAGAACAGGAGAGGGCACTCTGAAGAGGGTTTGCTTAATGAGCCACTCCTCGTACAGCTGGTGGATGGCTTCCAAATATTCCTGTAAAGTCATTCAAACACACAAAGCTAAAGTGAGGCTTGACATGAGCAAAATCTATGCTGTATAAAAACACGGAGGTGGGAGATGAAGTCTGGCTGCAGCCAGAACGCATGAAGGGATCAGATGAGATTCCACTCTGTAAACATAAAGCACTATATAAATGCAAGCTACATTTATTATGCACTGTATGACATTACAGCCATCTGATCCATCAAGCTAGCTATTTTTCCACCAAACATCCTGCTCTCATCTCATTAGCATGAACTTCTGCCTCGCTAGCTGGAGCAATTCAATTTCAAGCCAAAATGACATGAGACGCCCATCTGTCTTGCTGCTTTGCCTCTTACCTCTCCAGTAGCGAATGGTGGCCTGCCTGGCCCCTCTCCTCTCCCAGGAGACCAGTGATTGTCTATAGCCAGATCACCCCCAACCTTTCAGTCCTTCCTGCCAACAAAACAGTCACCTTCACGGGAATTCTCACAAGAGGGAGAGAAGGAAGCCCTCCTGAATTCCATGGAATCTCAGACTCACTTGGCAGCAGTGGGCAATTTCATAACAAGGATCTTGGAATGTGACCATGACAAGAAGGGCCTGTACAATCATTATTTCTGTTGTTTATACAACTAATTATTTTCCTAATGTTGAACCATCCTTTCATCCCTGGAGTGAATCCAACTGGGTTACAGCAAATAATTCAGGGGCCATACTGCTGAAGTCTTTTTATTAGGATATTAATTTGAAATTTTACATCAGCAGCAAAGATACTAGAAGTCTCAGAGTTGGATGGAACCTGGAATCTGGGCTAATTGTCTGCCCAATGCCTGAATCTCCTCCCGAGCAACCCCTCTCTTCTCTAAACCTGTTTCCTCATCCAGAAAACAGGGATAACACTACTCTGTACCCTCATTGTTGTAGTGGGGAAATGCTTTGTGAACCATAAAGTCTCAATTTTCTAATCATTAGCTGACATAATAACAAATGCCTTTTCATTCATTCATAACAGCCAGCTTTTACATAGTGTGTTAAGGGTTGCAAAGTACTTAACATAAGTCTTCTCATTTGATTCTCACAACCCCATGATGTAGGTGATATGACTATTCCCATTTTACAAATGAGAAAACTGAGGAAGAAAGAGGTGAAGTGACTTGGCCAGGGTCACACCTGAAGCAAGATTCAAACTCAGGTCTTCCTGAGGCAGATAGAGCTTTAAGTTATTTGCCCAAGTACGGATAGATGTAAATTCTAGAAAGTCCAAGTCCAGGGCTCTAACCACTGAGGCACCTCTTCATTCATTCAAGAGTAACTGGGATCCAAGACAATCCTCAAGGACTCAATGATGAAAAATGCCATTCACCTCCAAAGAAAGAACTGATGGAGTCTAAATGCAGAATGAAACACACTATATTTCACTTTCTTCCCTTTTTTTTTGTTTGCATTCTCTTCCATATAATGACTCATATGGAAGAATGTTTTACATGATTGCACATGTAAAATCTATATCAGATTGCTTACCATCTCAGGGAGGGGGAAAGGAGGATAGGAAGAGAGAATTTGAAACTCAAAATTTTTTTAAAAAGGAAATATTAAGATTTGTTTTTACATGTCATTGGAAAATATATATATGTATTTTTTAAAGAGTAATTGCCTTCTTTCTCAAGCTAATTTTCAGTAACATTAACTGATCTTCCAGAGAGAGCTGATAAATCCTGGCTTTTCAGAAACACAAGTGGAAAGAACCTTTGGCTAAAAAGATACGTGCTATAAACCTTATTTATAATGTGATCATCATCAGGATGATAATACATGATAAATACATTCAGCTATTCCTGCATATTGAATCTGTGTTGGTGTCTTACTCTCCTTGTACCCCCAGGAGCTCCAGAAGGGCAGGGACCATATCTCAGAAACACCCTGAACCTCCCCTAGCACTGAGCATGGGTCTCTGCATACAGCAGAGGTCTAATAAACATTTGCTGTTGTGTTGAACACTAATAGTGAGAGCTTCCCCTTCAAAGATGGACTGCTTCCCTCTGAGGAGTTCTGCAGGTGCAGGGGAAATTCAGGGTTGGCTGGAGGCAGTGACACTGGTTTAGAAAAGCCAACGTTCTTTTATATCAAGTTCCTATTTCATAGTTAGCGGGAATTGTAGGGAGAAGACAAATTAATTTACTAGTTACTAGGCACCTTCAGTGTGCAGAGCACCATGCTGGAAAATACAATGGAAAATACTGTGCTAGGTCAGACATGGTTCCTGGAATCTAGAGGGAGGTCTGCAGGAAGAAAGAATTGCACAAATGTGTAATATACTAACTTTACAATCAATACAGAGCAAAGCAGATTTTAATAAAGATATAAGCCCAAAGGAAATAAGGATGGAAGGGAGAACCAGAGCCCTCTTCCTCAAAATGATGTGGGTTCTCAGCCTAGGTGAGGAGTAAGGAGGCACCTATTGTGTGCAAAGCACCCTACTAAGCACTGGGGGGGGAGATACAAAGTTTAGATAAGGCATGGAAGCAGCAAGAGATAAGGCTTGAAAAGCAAGATGACAGCCCAGATTGTGGAAGACCTTGAATGCCAGGAAGAAGAAAAGCTTTCACAGGTCCAATAACAAACCGGATAGCTATTGTCAGAGGACCAGCCTCACTTTGTCTGGATTCATTATCCCAAGACTAGTCACTTAGTGATGAATTTTTCTCTAGCCATAGCAATAGACTATCTATTAAAGCAAGCAGGAGTAGTAATCTTCATCAGTGCATGGAGTAACCTGTGCATCAAACTCTCAGATCCTTGAACTGCTGGAGTGGAAGAGGGAAAGGAAGAAGGTCAGCAAAGGCACAAATAATAAGGCTGGAGGAAAGAAGGTAGAGCCACAGTTAGGAAGGATCCAGAGACTTGACTCAATACAGAAAAGATTTCCTTACCAATGGAATGATTTTTTCTTCCTCTCTGCACCTCAGCTTCAATCTCTCATAACAAGCCTCAGGAGATGTCTGGAGATAAACTGCCATTAGGAAACAATATTTGAATGTACAATCACAGGGTAAAGTTTATAACATAGTTATTAATAAGCTGCCTTTGACTTCTGTATAAAAAAGCTGATTGTTGTTTAGTCAATTTTCAGTCATATCCAACTCTCTGTGACCCCATTTGGGGTTTTCTTGGCAAAGATACTGGACTGGTTTGCCATTTCCTTCTCTAGTTCATTTGGCAGATAAACTGAGGCCCACAAAGTTAAGTGACTTGCCCAGGGTCATCCAGTTAGAGTCTGAGGCTGTATTTGGTCTCCCTGATCCAGCCTCATCACTCTAATTACTCTGCCACCCAGTTGATTAGTGAATGGCAAAAGGCTAAAAAAGGGTACTGGCATAATCATCACTAAAAGCTACTATTTTATGAGGGTTGGCTTCTTCCATAAACTAATAAGAAGTAGCATTTATATGGCACTTTAAGGTTTGCAAAGTACTTTGCAAATATCTCATTTGAGTCTCTAAATAATTCTCTGTAGGAGAGAGGTGTTATTATTTCCATTTTATAGACGAGGAAACTGAGGCAGATAGAGCTTTTAAATTACTTGCCCAAGGCCCCACAACTAGTAAACATGGATAGATATAAATTCATGCTTATTCAGCTAGGTCCTAATCAGTGTAAATCCTCTGAAGTGGTTCTGTGTATTTGTAACAACTGAAATTCTCAAGAGGGAGTATTTCTTCATTTTAAGGTAATTTACTAATCGACTGCTCAAGACAATCTAAAATGGCCACTAGACTCCCTCCACAATCCTAACGGGAATTCCTCTGGCACATGTCTTATGTGTCCCTTGAGATTTCTTTACTCAGCCCTTCCTTTGGACAACTCCCATTGACAAATAGCCTCTGAGGAGGTAGCCCTAGAGACCCCAAATCCTCCCCCATCATCTCATCATAGGAAGAGGTCTTAAGGACACCAACATGCCCCTTCCTCCCTGCCACATGGCTGGATCACTGCAGAACAAAATGGCAGATAGATCTTGCTGACTTCATTACCTAAAATTGACTTCATTTCCTGAAAATTGAAAAATAAATAAGCAGGGGACAACTAGGTAGCTCAATGGATTGATAGCCAGGCCTAGAGCCAGGAGGTCCTGGGTTCAAATCTAGCCTTCCTAGCTGTGTGAGATGCTGGGCAAGTCACTTAATCCCCATTGCATAGCCCTCACTGCTCTTCTGCCTTGGAACCAATACACAATATTGATTCTAATACAAAAGATAAATTTTTTAATAATAAAAATAAATAAGAAGCAGGTCTCTACTCTGCCTCAGAAAAAATGTACTGATTCCTAAGAGCAAATTACTCTAGCTTAGAAGCTGATTGATCTTCAAAATCCAAGATTCAAGAAAGGTTTCACATAAAAATCATTACAATTTAATATTAATTTTCCATATTTGAATACCCCTATCTCTAAAGTTCTAATGTTCCCACATAGGTAACCACATACCCTCTGCTCAGTCCACCTTCCTCCCACCAAATTGTGAGATGTTAAGTATTGCTGGAGAAATTCATGCTCTCTAGCCCCAGTTAGGACCCTCATCTACCCTTTTATCCTTCTCCAATTAACTTTCTATCCTTATTAGCCCAATCCTTAGAAATTTTACCCACTCTCCTCAATACCCCAACTCCCTTTTCATTCTCCTCCCTCTCAACAGATGATCTTACTTAGAAAGAAAGAGGCTATCCACAGCATGAATGAGTTTTTTCAATTCTCCTTCTCCAAGACCATAGGTTCTTAGGATCTAGGGCCAGATGAGATCACTTGGTTCAAGCCCCTCACTTTTACAGTGTTGGAAAGTGAGGCCCAATTAAGGGTAAGTGGTCCAAAGATACATAGAGAGAAAGCAGCAAAGCCAGGATTATAATGGGCCACTGACTCCAGATTCAGTGTTACTTTTTCTCTACTAATTCTAAGTTCTTCCATTAGATGGTGTGCTCCTTGAGGGGAGGGGTTGTCCTTTGCCTCTCCTTATACCCCCAGCATTCAGCACAATGCCTGGCACCCAGGAGGCTATTTCTAAATGCTATCTGCCCTCCAGCCACCACCTCCCTCCAAGAGTTACATGGCGAGAAAAGGATTTAAAGCAATAAAGATTTACCTTACAGTAACCACAGGTGAGGAAGATACACCTCTTACCTATTAAATCAACTGAAACATCAATGTTCTTCACAATCCAGTCAAACCACTCAGATAAGACCACATAATCCACTTCAGGCATCTTGCCACTGAAATGAGAAGCAACCATCACTGCTATCTTTCACTCCATAGTACAACATTGATACAACACTCCATTGTATGAAAAACAATTGGGATGTGCCTCTGGCCATTTCCCAGCTTTCTGCCTTTGCATCAGCCATGGATTCCTTCATGCCAGGAATGCCTTTTCTCCTCTCTCTACCTTGGAGAAACCTTTGCCTCCTTCAAAACTCAATTCAAACACCACCTCCATGAGGACTTCCCCAATTTCCCTCCCAGTTACTGCCTCCCCTTCAATTTACCTAGCACTTGTTTTGCATATGTCTCATAACCAATCCCTTTGCCTCAAGCTTCTCCCTACTCAAATCCATTCTCCACACATTGCCAAAGTGATTTTTTTTTAACCTTATCTTCTTAGAATCAAAGGCAGAAGAGTGCTAAGAGCTAGGCAATGTCTGGGGGGGGGGGGAGGGTGGAAGTGACTTGCCACGGGTCACATAGCTAGGAGAAAGTGATTTTTTTTAAGCTTTGGTCTAACCCTGGTCATTCCCCTCCTCAAAGATCTTGATGCCTCACTATTATCACTTTCTGAATCAAATATGAAATCCATTGTTTGGCATTTAAAGTTCTTTACAACCTGGCCTCTTTCTACCTTTATAGTTTATACTTTCCTCTCCTCCATAAACTCTATGATCTGGTGACATTGGCCTAATTCTCTTCCTCATACACAGCACTCCATCTCCCCCTTTGTGTCCTTTCATTAGCTGGCTCCCATGCCTGGAATGGGGGCCCTCCTCATCTCCACCTCTGTGTTTCTCTGGCTTATTTCAAGATTCAGTTCAAATCCCACTTTTGGCAGAAGGTCTTTCCCAGTCCCTGCAGCTGGTAGTGCCTTCCCCTCTGAGATTCTCCTCCGTTTCCTTTGTACAAATCCTACGGGTAGTCAGTTATTTATATGTTATCTCCCCACTTAGACTGTGAGTTCCCTAAGAGCAAGAACAACTTTTGGCTTTCCTTGTATCCCCGGCTTAGCACAGTGCCTGGCGCAGAGTAAATGCTTAATAGTTTCTTGTCAACTAACAGAATATCAGAAAATAGAACTACAAGATGTCAAAACTAAAAGAGACCTTTGAATATAGCATGTCAGACTTAGAAAGGGCCTTAGAACATAAAATATCAGAACATAAAATCACAGAATGTCAAAACTGAAAGGGATCTTAGAAAATGAATGGGAGAACAAGGAGGGATCAAAGAAGTCAGAATGTTAGGATGGAGAACAAAACACAGAATGGCAGAGCTAGATGAGACTTTACAACAAAAGACATTAAAACACAGAGTGCAGAATGTCAGAGCTAAAGAGAACCTTAGAGGTTATGTAACCTAGCCCCACCCTTCATTTTCTGACAAGAAAAAAAGCCCTGGGAGGTGGATGACTTCCCTGTTGTTGCAAAGCTTTGAAATGGGACATCCAGATCTTCTGGTTCCTATGAATCAAAGGTCAATACTATGGTGATTAGCAGCACTTGGAGTCTTAAAAGAATTTCCCTAATCATTTGATCTCAGAATGCTTTTCCCCAAAGCAAGGACAGTAATGGAGGAGAAAAACAAAACAAAACAAAAAAACAAAAAGCAAAAAGCAAAAATCACTGGTGGACCATGCATGCCATCTTGTGGTTGCTGACAAATCATTGTTTTCCTGCAACTGGAGTTGACCGAAAGGGAATCTAGTAACTAGAAGGTTTAAGTCAAACTAAATTTATGTCACATTAGTTTGCACTTAAGACTCCATTCTCTCCAAACAGGAAAAAATTCTGAGGAGATACAAACCCCCTCCAAATTAGAAGAACTATTTTCTTAAGTCTTAGTCCTTCTGTATCCAAAACTGCCTCCAAAAACTGAACATCAGAGGCAATATTTCCAATATTATTATGATTAAATATAAATTACAACTGACTCAAGAGTCTCCATGTTATGATAGGTTTCTGCCTGTCAGATACTGAATAGGTAACCAGCCAGTCAACATTAAGAAATACAAAAATAATGTACAACGTAGTCCCTGGTGATGGCAATTTTTATCTTGCTACTGGACTGTGATGGCTCTGGAAGAAAGAGCAAGGCTGATGACTTGGTGTAACTCTGCCTCATGTATCCAATTCATACATGAGTCAAGGCATCACCCTATGATGTCATGATGTCTTCAAGGATGAAGGGCAAACAATATTGTCCCTACTCTCAAGGAGCTTACCATCTACCAGGAGGATCTGGAATGCAATTAATTATATGAATTTAGAGAATATGAATATAGAGAATATGAAAGTAGCAAGGCAGAAATCCAAAACAAAAGGTTCTAGGAAAAAATCTGAGGGAAAGGGGATCGATTTCTAGCAGAGAGGAATCAAAAAAGCTTCATGGAGGAGGGGACATCTGAGTTGGACGTTAGTATCATATAATAGAGAGGGGGGCTCATAGATCATCTAGCTATAAGATCACAGACTTAGGAGTACAAGTTTAGAGCTGGAAAGGGTCCTTAGATGCCCTCTAGTCCAACCTCCTCATTTTACAGATAAAGAAATAGAGTACCAATGAGCTTTGGTGATTTGTCTAAGGTAGCAATCCTATTGAATATGGTAAAATTTTCAGATTATCAATTCATTCCTTTTCTTTAGGCTTTCCATGTCTGCCATTCACAGACAACTAAAAATGGTATTGAACCTAAGATAATTCATTATTTTCTTAAAGTTTTGGTATTTTTTAAACTTACCTTCTGTCTTTGAATCAATACTGTGTATTGGTTCCACGGCAGAAGGATAGTAAGAGCTGGGCAAAAATGGGGATCAAGTGACTTGGCCAAGGTCACCCAGCTAGGGAGTGTCTGAGAACGGATTTGAACCCAGGACTTCCTGTCTCTAGAAGCTTTGGTATTTTTGAGTGGCAGTCAGGGGCATTTAAAAGTGTGACCTTATCCAATGCAATTTCTGGATTATATACTGAGGTTCCTTTGTTTCCTTCTGATTTGGGGAACCTCATATGTACTCCTCTAAGATCATGGCTCATTTGCTAATGGTTAGGATTTCTAGTCTAAAATAATGTATGCAATAACCCACATATGTTTTTATAGTAACTGGCTTTTTTCTATTTTTATGAGCTTGATTAATAAATGACAGTACAATCTGTAAGAGGGAGTGAAATCTATTGAAGGCCTTGGTACTACCCAAAGATTGGTTATGCATGTCACTCAATGAAAAGAGCAGTGGCTTTGGATTCAGAGGACCTGAATTTTAATCTCTGTTCTACAATTTAGAAGCCATGTGACCATGGGCAAAACAGTTCCACCTCTCTGAACCTCAGTTTACCTATTTGCAAAATGAGGTGGTTGGACTAGATGATTTCTAAGGTTCTTTGCCCATATGTTGTCTGGGTAAACATGGGAAAGTAACTTTATTTAGGCTTCCGTTTCCTCATCTACTTGGCACCAAAGCCTATTTGTGAATAGACATTATAGGAAGGCAGACTGGGACTCAGACAATCAAGAATTTTGAGTTGAAAGAAACTTCAGAAGCCATCTAGTCCAAACTGCTCCTGGAACAAACCACCACCCCTATCTTCTGGGATGTACCTGACAAGTGGTTATCTATTGTTTAAAGTAAGATGGAAATCATCCTGTGTCCAGAAAGCTCTCTTTTTGGAACAATTCATAACTGTGAAGAAGTTTTTCCTGATATCAAGTCTAAAATTTCTTAACTAACTTCCACTCAGTCCTCCTAGTAAAGACTTCTGGGGCCAAAAAGATCAAGACTAATCTTTCCTCCCTGGGATGGATTTTTAAAGTCTTTAATGCTGGCCTTCTTGGTGTCTTCCCTTCCTGAGGCTTAATCTGAAAAGGAAGTTCCCATCAACTAGAGATATTCAACAACAGAATAGACTGTTGACTGCTGGAGGAAGACCGTGAGATCTGTCACTTCAGTAAAAATTTCAAGTAGAAAGGAGGCATCTGCTCAGCAAAGATGGCACAGAAGGGGCTCTGGCTCCAGGCTTGGGGTTGGACTCAATGACCCCTGAGGGACTTTACAAACTGAAGACTCTATGATCAAAGTGGAATACTTACCTGCTTTCAGTATTGCTCTATCTCTTCAACAAGACTAGATTAATAAAATGTTGGAGGGGGTGTGGGAAAATTGAGACCTTGATACATTGCTGTATGAATTGTAATCTGATCCCACCCTTCTGGAGAGCAATTTGAAACTATGCTCAAAGGACTCTATGTGCAAACTCCTTTGATCCATCAATACCATTACTAGATCTGTACACCAAAGAGACTTTAAAAAAAGGAGAGGGAGAACCTATTTGTACAAAAACATTTACTGTAGCTCTTTTTGTAATAAAGAATTAGAAATTGAAGGGTTGTCCATCAATTGAGGAATGGCTGAACAAGTTATTGTATGTGATTGTAATGGAATACAACTATCTTATAAGAAATGACAAGCAGGATTATTTTGGAAATATCTGGAAAGATTTGTATGAATTGATGCAAAGTGAAGTGAGCAGAACCAGAAGTACACTGAATACCATGACAACAATATTTCTTGATAAACAACTGTGAATGACCTAGTCATTCTCAGCAATGTAGTGACCAAGACAATCTTAGAGATTCAAGATGAAAAATGTCATCTGACCTGAGAGAAAAAGCTGAGGGAGTCTGAATGTGGGCTGAAACATACTATATTTCACTTTTTTTGCTTCTTTTTTTCCATTTGAGATCTCTTCCACAAAATGACTCATTTGAAAAAATGTTTTACATGATTGTACATGTAAAATCTATATCAGATTGTTCACCATCTCAAGGAGGGAGGTGGATGAGTGGGAAGAGGAATGCTGAAGGAAGGAGGGAGGGTGGGAAGGAAGGAGAGAACTTAGAACTCAAAAAAAATTTTTAATGAGTATCAAAAACTGCCTTTACATGTAATTGGGGAAATATAAAATATTTTTTAAAAAATTCTTAAAGAGCTAATCAAAAATTTCAGAGAATTACATGGCTCATAAAAATGGGCTATTAAGTTGTAGGCTCTAAAGGTCAATCAAGTAACAAGCATTTATTGAGCACCGACTATGTGCCAAGGACTATGCTAAATGGGACAAGATACCTGCCTTCAAGGAGCTCAAATTCCAATGGGGGAGACAACATGTAATCAACTAAGCACACCTCAGATATAGACAGAAAAGATGGAAGATAATCTCAGAGGAAGGCATTACTAGCATTAGGAGGGCCTGGGAAAGGCTTCTTGTGGAAGGTGGGACTTCTGCTGAGGCTTCAAGGAAGTAAGGAGACAGAGGTGAGAAGAGAAAGCATTCCAGGCATAGAGGGCAAGAATTAGAAGGGGCCTTTAAAGTTACTTAGTCAAACCTTTCATTTTATAGGCCCAGAAAAGGGAAATGTTTCCATGGTTCATAGGCATCTATTTCAGAATTGGAAAGATCCCAGTAAGTCAACTAGTTCAAGGGTTTTGAACTTAGGATCCATGGACTGATCCTCCAAAGCATTTGTGGATGGATTTTATGGAGTCCATAAAATTCTATGAGTAAAAAATAATATTTATTTTCACTAACCTCTAACTAAAATTTACCATGACCTTCAATTAATTAAAAAATGTGATTCTGAGGAGAACACAGGCTTTGCTACACTGCCAATTTTGGTCTATGACACACACAAAATGAGGAAGAATCCCTGATCTAGAACAGCTTCTCATTTGATACAGGGAAACAGAAGACTGGAGGTTGACTGAGCCAAGATCACCCAGGTCATGTAAGCATTAAAACCTGGCATCTGAACATAGGTCTTATGATTTTAATCCAATGTGCATATATCATGCTGCTATCAGAGCTATAACACTCAGTGATATCTTGCCCCGGGTTTTGAGGAGCCAAAGGGGTTTAACCAGACTAAACCAAATTAACACCTAGGATTAAATTTTAAGATTTTGGACTTAAAGGTAACTTAGAGATCATCTAATTCACCCTCTTAATTCTACATATTGATGAACTTTAGGTCAGTTTGGCCCACTGAGGCAGTAAGCCAGAATGGAAATCTCAGAGAGAGGCATTTATACTGTTAACAAGATTTTGCAAGGACAAATCTTAATTGCACAGCATAAATGCCTTTCTCTGTGAGTTCTCTTCTGGTTTACTGCCTCAGTAGGCCAAAATGATCTAAGGTTCTGTCAACATATGAAGAAACTGAAGGTCAAAGAAGGGCATGGTTTTTCCCATGATATTAGAGCAAGTAAGTAGCAGAAAAGGAGTTAGAACATAGCCCTTCTGACTTTAAATCCAGTGCTTGGATTGTCCAAGGTCACACAAGTAAATGAGCAGCAAAGCTAGGATTCAAAACCAAACTTGAAAATAAAACCAGTTTTCTAAGATAGATAGTTGTTTTGGATGAAAATCATAGTCAATGCCACAGATAACATAGGCACTCAATAAATCTGCTGGAAAATTATTCAATGATTTTTTTTTAAATCAGTAAGCCAACAACTATACCTTTTAAACAAGTTTTCTACAAAAATATATTTTGCACTGTGAATTGACCTCTCCATCATCCGCACTGGTGAAATCTGGAAAAAAAAAAAGAAATGGCAATTTACTAGTTTTGCACCTGATGTGGACAAATATTATGCAACATATAATATAGAGATCACCTCTCTTTATTCTCTGACTGTTCTACACATCCCACTCTGCACCACTCTCAGGAAGACCTTCATTGTCTCCACCCTGTTGGCTCTGGACAGTGGTTTTCCTTTCACCTACACCAGATTTCCCCATGATGATGATTAGTGAAGTAGTAGGTTTCCAAAGGATTTCCACTTCTGTAGCTGAAGGAATTGACTTCAGGGAAAACCATCATTGTTAGGAAGCAGTGTGACAAAAGACAGTGCCCAGAACATTGTCAGTGAAGTAATTGTGACTGATGGAATAGAAGCTAATGCTGCTGTCTTTTGTATTGAAAAGTCAACAACTGCTCTGAAAAGAGAAGCAAATTCCAGTCAAGGTCAGAGATCTGTAGCCTCCTCCCAGGGACCTCAGAAACTGTCCAAGAAGATCCTGAGCTTCTGAATACACCTATTTCAGTAAGATTATACAAACTGGGAAAGATTTTTGTCTAAATGGGATTCTCCACTTGTCTGTCATTTTAAATTTATGGCTTATAAGATTAAAGGATCAAAGGACTAGAAGTCCTTTCCAAATCCCTCATTTTACAGATGAGGAAAATAGGTTTAGTGACAAGTCACAGGAAAATTTGCCTACAGTCATACAGCCAGGATGTGTCAGGAATGGCAAATGAACCATGACTTCCCAACTCTGAGACCAGCTCTCTAAGCCACACTCTTCTACTGACCCATTAACTTTAAGAAATGTAACTTGGGAAAAGTGAAATTCAGACTTGCCAGTTAGAGTTTTTTAAGTACTTTTTTCCAAGGACACATCTATGAGCCTGTATCTTAATCCAAGTACTAGTTACAACTGAGGTGTGGGTACCTAACCATGGGAGGAATCATTCACACCCTTTAGTTAGTGTATATAATGTTCTTGGAAGCATTCAAAGCCAGGGGAAGTCAGAGCTGGGAGAGACCTTGGAACACAGAATGCCAGAGTTGGGAAATTCCAGGGAACAGAAACTGTCAGAGCTGGGCAGTACCTTAGAATGCAGAGCTGGATGGGATTCTAAAATTGCAGAGAAAGCTAGAGGTTAAAGGAAATCATCTCTTTCACTGTCATTTTTCAGATAAGGAAACTGAGGTCCAGAGAAGAAAAGCAGCTGGGCTAATTAATATAGACAATAGAGCCAGCTGTGGAACTAACTTCAGATCCCATGGACAGACTTTCCACTATTCCATGGTAGACCTCAACTAACTATAGGTAAAAAGTTCTTCCTGCTAAAAAAAAAAGGCTTTCTAAAAACTTATTCCTAATGCCATCCACCTCCAGAGAAAGAACTGTTGGAGTCAGATGCAGATCAAAGCATACTATATTTCACATTAGTTTATTTACGGTTTTATTTTATGGTTTGGGTTTTATATGAGTATTCTCTCACAATGATGACCAGTATGGAAGTATATTTTTGCATGATAATACATATATAATCCAGATCAAATTGTTTATCATCTCTGAGAAGGGAGAGGGAAGGAGACAATTTGGATCTTTTCATGTCAGAAAACATATGTTCAAAATTGCTATTACATGTAATTGAAAAAATAAAATATCTTTGAATAAAAAAAAACTTATTCTTAAAGAATTCTACATAGGTTTAAAACAAAGGAAATCAAGTATATGAAAGATACCTGAGGCCTCGTATGTTGGTCCAGCATGGTAAGTTGCACATAAGTCTGAAAAGTTAATCCCCATTTTGAGGCATCCTGATACATCAGGCCCTAGAGCAGAAAAGGAGACACGCATTTCAATAACCTGACAGGTAAAAGAATGACAAGTCCATAGAAGCCTTAGAGATCAACTGGTTCACACTCCCCTAAGATTTTATAAGGAAAGAAAATGCCTCCACCAAAGTCACACAGCTAACAAGGAACAGAGCTGGGGAATGAACTCATGCCTTATCTCCAAATCCGGAACTCATCCCAAGGCTTAAGGTGAGTCTTTCCTCCCTTAAGGGCTGCAAAAATAGCCTTATCACAGTGGTTTATCAAGCTTTTTGATCTAAGGACCCCTTTACACTATTAGCAACCATTAAAGACCCCCAAAGAGCTGTTGTTTATGTGATATCTATTAATATTTATAATCTAAGAAATTAAAATTGATAAAAAATTTTATTGTGTTGATTCATTAAAAATTATAATAAAACATAAGATGAAAAATGTCATCTGCCTTCCAAAGAACTGACAGTCTGAATGCAGACTGAAACATGCTATATTTGATTTTCTTCCTTTTTTTATTTGCAATCTCTTCCACAAAATCACTAAGGAAAAATATTTTTGATGATTACTCATGTAAAATCTATATCAGATTGCTTACTGTCTCGGGGAGGGGGGAAGGTAGGGAGGAAGTATGAGAGGGAGATCAGAAGAAGGGAGAGAATTTTGAATTCAAAACTTAAAAAAGGAATGTTTAAAAATTGTTTTTATGTGTAATAAGGGAAAAAATATAATTTTTGAAAATTACAATAAACCCATTTTGTTGTTCAATCACTCGGTCGTGTCTGACTCTATATGATTTCATGGATGTTGTTCATGGGTTTGTTTTCTGAACCCTTATCTTCTAATGGCTGAACAAATTGTGATATATGATGGTGATGGAATACTATCGTGCTATAAGGAATGATGAACTGCTTGATTTCTATATGAGCTGGAAAGACCTCTATGAACTGATGCAGAGTGAAATGAGCAGAACCAGGAAGAAGATTGTACACAGTAACTGAACAATTATGGGATGATCAACTGTGATAGACCTTGCTACTAACAGAATACAATGATCCAGGACAATTCTAAAGGTCTTATGAAAAAGAATGTTATCCACATTGAGAGAAAGAACTGTGGGAGTAGAAATGCAATTGAAAACATATGATTTATCACCTGTTTATATGAGTATAGAATTTGGGGCTTGGGTTTTATAGGATTACTTGCTTACAGAAATGAATAATATGGAAATAGGTTTTGAGAGATAACACATGCATAACCCAGTAGAAATGCTTGTCACTTCCAAGAGGGGAGAGGGAAGAAGGGACAGAGACAACATGAATCATGTAACCTTGGAAAATTTATGTGTAAATTTATTACTGGAATAAAATGAAGATAAAAAAATTTTTTAACCCTTACCTTCTGTCTTAGAATTAATACTGTGTTTTTGTTCCAAAGCAGAAGAACAGTAAGGGCTGGGCAATGTTGGGTAAGTGACTTGCACAGAGTCACATAGCGGGGGAGTGTCTGAGACCAGATTTGAACCTAGGACCTCCTGTCTCTAGCCCTGGCTCTCTATCCACTGAGCCACCAGCTGCTCCAATCCATGGGGTTTTCATGGCAAAGATACTAGAGTGGTTTGCCATTTCCTTCTCTAGTGTATCCTCATTTTATAGATGAGAAGCTGAGACAAAGAGGATTACATGACTTGCCCAGGATTATAAAGCTCTAAGTGTATGAGACCAGATTTGAGCTCAGATCTCCCTGACTCCAGAACACAGTGTTCTATCCACTACACCACTCAGTTCCCCATTACATGTTAATATTACTAATATTTTAAGATGAAAACTAAGTATCTTTTCCAAAACAAAAAGTTTGATACTGCTTTACATATTTTTTTTTGCAAATCTATTTAATGTCTGCCTTAATGGAAGACAGCTGGATTCTCAAACTGCTTCTGCATTCAATCTGTTTTGGTTGAAGTATGCAAAGAAAATCTAGCCTCACACAGAAAAAGGAGTGTTTTAATAGGCAAAAAAACGCCTTAGTGTTATGGTGATAATAATCTTGAACTAGAAGGATCTTGAGGACCCAGGGGTCCGAGACTGCTTTAAGAACTGCTGACCTATAGGAGAAAAGGAACCATCATTTGGCAAAGAAGCGGGAAAACTAGGTCCAGACAATTCTGAGGCAGAAGTTTCAGACCCAGAACCCAACGCATACTGATTGATGTTTGTGAAAAGAAAACTAAACCTTCATCTCTCGATACATGTTTGTGAAAGATCATCTGTGCCTTTTTTTGGAGCGGAGGAGGAGGAATTCAGAGTATAGTGACCTGAGACTCAGAATAGATTTGAATCCAGATCTGATGCTTATAATCCACATCCTCTCCCCATTCCTACCCCCACACATTTAAAATCCACTGCAGGAGAGCAGAGTGTAAAATCAGCTCTAAGACTCCAGCAGTGATCTCCTGACCTCCTGGGGCACCTCCTGGGTGATTGCTTTTAATTTCCTCCTCTGGCTTTTATCACCTTGGAGACTGCCTTTAGCTGGAGTATTTGCATATGTTTTTAGTAAAGGGGATTGATTTGAACCAACTGCACAAAAACAATTTGGGAGAGCTATGGTTAGGTAGCTATAAATAATAATGATAGTTAACACTTACATAACCTTTAATAAGAAGAGCTTGTATTTCTAGAACAACACAAAGTTTACAAAGCTTTTTACCTATATTATCTCATTTAGATCTTCTCATAACAGCCCTGTGAGACAGGTGATACTGTTATTTCCATTTTACAGATGAGGAAAATGAGAATGAGAGAGGGCAAGTCACACATCTAGTCTCTGAAACAAGATCTGAACTCAGGATTTCTAGACTTCAGATCTAGCACTCTATCCACTATATCACAAGCTGCCTATTTGTGTAAAAAAAAAAAAAAAAGAAAAGAAAAAAAGCTAGAAAGGTTCTAGGAATTATAAGTTTTATATAGATATATGCCACTCATTTGACTCCTTGAATATATATATATTTGTTTTTATTTTTTTTTATTTTATTTAAACCCTTAACTTCTGTGTATTGACTTATAGGTGGAAGAGTGGTAAGGGTATGCAATGGGGGTCAAGTGACTTGCCCAGGGTCACACAGCTGGGAAGTGTCTGAGGCCAGGTTTGAACCTAGGACCTCCCGTCTCTAGGCCTGACTCTCAATCCACTGAGCTACCCAGCTGCCCCCTTGAATATATATATTTGACTGGCAAATGTGGCTGATTCAGACATGATATTCCCTAGCTTATAAGCCTGTCATAGCTATCTGTTGTCTTTAGAATAAAACACAAATTTCATTTTTAAAACCCTCCACAATCCAGCACTAACCCACCTTTCCAACTTCATGTCACCTGTCTCTTACATGTATATTATATATATATATATTTGCATGTGTGTATCATGAAAAAAGGCCAAAAGGGTTCTAGGAATTATAAGTAATTATATATGTGTGTGTGTGTAAAATATATAAGTAAAATCTGTGTGAAACATACATATGTAAAATATAGATCTTATAAAAACATGTGATTATATCAACCTATGATATAGACATATAATAAATATCTATACACATAATATGTATGTGTACATATACATTCTCCATTCCAGTCAAACTGGACTACTTGTTATCCCATAAACTTATTTACTCTGCCCCACCTCCAAACATCTGCACTAGCTCTCCTCCATTCTGGTCCTCCTTCCTCAATTCTATAGGTTGAAATCCTTCTTTTCCTTCAAATTCTTGCTCAGGCCAAGTCGCCTTCTCTGATTCCCCCCTAGTTAAAAGGGATCTCCGGTCAAACTTTCTTGAGAAGTCATCTAGCTATCCACTTTGTACATTCTTTCCCCTTACTTCTATATACAATGTATTCCCTCTACCCGACTTTAAGCTCTATGAGGGGAAAAGGACTGTGGCTATTCATTTTTATATATCCAGTGCTTCAGATGGGATTTTGTATACACTAGACACTAAACAAATGTTTCTTGAGTTAAAATTTGTAAAAAAAAAAAAAAAACTAATTTAAGGCTTCCTTAACTGAAATATAGTACCTAAAATAAGAAGGGGCATGAATTCACTAATGTATACACCATAGGAGAATAGAGAAACCCTGCCTTGGGTCTACTGCTAGAAAGTCATTGATGGGTATCAGTATTAAGCTGGCTGGCTTGCAATTACCAAGGAAAGGCTATCTACTTTATGGAATTCAGCAAGTCTTTCAGCTCTCTCTATTCCTTTTAGCCCAGACTGGAGCTAGAGAAGCGGGACTTTTTGATGCTATGGGCTTGGGAAAGGGATGTTATCATTTTAGGTCTTTCTCCACCTCTTTTAGAGCATCAAGAATCATTATAGGATATTGAATGTGATGACTGTTGCTGTGAAGTTAGGATCATAGCATTGGAAGGGTCCTTAGGAATTGCCTAGATTGACTCTGATAGTCCCTATCTGCTCCCTAATTCTTCTGCTCCTCATCACCAAGGCAACACAGACAGGACTGGGTCTGGCTTCCTTGGAAAAATTTCCCCTCTAAAGATACCCCTCATAAGCTCTTGCTGTCAGAATCAACCACAGGATCCCAAAATTTCTAAGCTAAAAGAGCCTAAGAGCTAGAGGGGACCTGATATAAAACCTCAGAGGCACAAGGCACTTTAAATGGGGATTTCTAAACAATTTAAAAAAATTTTAAACAAAATACTAGAACTAGAAAGCATGTTGGAACACAGAATGTTAGAGCACTAAGGTTCTTTAGAAAAATAAAGTATCACAACCAATGTCAAAACAGGAATTTCTTTTGTTTTCTAATAGAGGGGGAAAGGTTAAATGGGAAAGAAAAATGATTTTGTTAATTGAAAAAATTAAATTAAATTTTTTAAAAATGTCAGAGCTGAAAGTGATATTAGGGCATAGCATATCAGTGCTAGACCAGACCTTGGAGATTAGAGAACCCAATTTTCTCATCTTGTTCTACAGATAAAGAAATTAAGGTCCAAAGACCAGTTTTTTCATCTTTCCTATAAAAGAGATGACGGGGCTTGTTCAAGGTCACAAAGGAAATGTTAAAATGCTCCTTCTTTAAAAAAAAAAACCCTAAGCCTCAGAGTCTTGAACTTCACCTTCTGCAAGTCAGAAATCCCCATCAAAATCCATGACTCTATTAATTAGTTCAGGATTTTAACTCACATATCCCTAGATGAACAAGCAAATAATAACAGCTGCAAAGAGTGTTTTTCTTTCTTTCTTTTTTAACAAATATCATCTCATTTTATCCTCATAAGAGCTCTAGAGGAGCAATTGGCTATTATTAGCCATTATTGTTTTTAAGTATAATAGCAATTAGCTATTATTGTTTCACAGATGAGGCAATTAAGGCAGAGAAAGATTAAGAGACTTGACCAGGATCTCACAACTAGTGAAGTGTCTGAAGCCTCCAGACCCAGTGATCCATCTCCTCAAACAGGAAACTGTCATTTTCCAAACTATCCATTGGAGAAAACTATCCGTAACTTATTTCACTTCCTGGCCCTCACCCCCATCAGCCCTGATATCCCCAAATTAGCTAAGGGTAGAACTTTGCCCAGCAGCCTCTGCACTCCACTGTGATCTTCATTCAAACATCCTCCTAGCAGCCCAAGGCCCGGCCCTGAATGAAGCCTAGGACTGAGATAGACCAGACTCCCCAAGATGGCAGGCTCCCCTTACAACTCACTCACCAGAGGATTGTGGCCACGGACATTTCTCCATTTAGATACAGGCTCCGTCAAAACCTGCAATATGGAAAACAGAAACCAAGGCTCACCAAAAAAACAACAACAAAAATCACAGGTGATCAGAATGGAAAAGAATCTGGCCAAGAAGGGACACTTAATATCCACTTGTTGACTGACTAAAGTTGATGGGCCTTAGCACGTGAAGTGATAAAGTCCAGAGCAAAGAATATGAGGACTAGCAGGGAACTTTGGGGATTCAATCCCTCATTTCACACAGAGAAGAAAACTGAGCCCCAGAGGAGGAAAGAGAGTGAGTGAGTAGCCGAGTCCAGATCTGATTCTAAGTCTTTCGAGTCCTGGTCAAGTGCTTTTTTTCCTTTCGGTTTATCTGAGCTTTAATATCTTTCACTTCTCCAGCTAGGCCAGAGCAGAGATGCACTTGGGAAGAGAAATAGCCTTGTGGCATTCACAACCTAGCAAGGATGCACCTGACCCACACACAAACAAGCCACAATGAGAAAGAACGAGGGGCAGCTGGATACAGTCATGAGCCTGGAGTCAGGAAGACTCATCTTCATGAGTTCAAATCTGGCCTCAGACAATTACTAGCTGTGTGACCCTGGGCAAGTCATTTAACCCAGTTTGCCTCAGTTTCTTCATCTGTCCAATGAGCTGGAGAAGGAAATGGCAAACCAGTTCAGGATCTTTGTCAAGAAAACCCCAAATGGGAGGGGGCAGCTGGGTAGCTCAGTGGATTGAGAGCCAGGCCTAGAGACGGGAGGTCCTAGGTTCAAATCTGGCCTCAGACACTTCCTAGTTGTGTGACCTTGGGCAAGTCACTTGACCCCCATTGCCTACCCTTACCACTCTTCTGCCTTGGAGCCAATACACAGTATTGACTCCAAGATGGAAGGTGAGGGTTTAAAAAAAAAAAAAAGAAAGAAAAGAAAAGAAAACCCCAAATGGGTCGCAAAGGTGGAACACAAATGAAAACAATTGAACAAGAAGAAGATAAAGTGGACTTTCCTCTGTTTGGCTTTTAAAGACTTTTTTGACCCGCCTCTGGCCCACCTTTCTACGTATTCTGTACACAGTGGTGTCAAACCCAAAATGAACAGGAGTCCACCAAGCTGTACTAAAGACCCCTGTGGGATACATATTAACTTGAATGTATTATTATCTCTGTTTTACTGTATTTTTATTCATTTTGTTAAGTATTTCCCAATCATATTTTAATCTTAATTTAAATTTCATTTAAAGTTCAGGCCCTCTCAAGGTGGTGTGAGCAGCATGTTTGATACATCTGCTATAAATTCTATCCTTCATATCCTTTATAGCCCAGTTGCTGATCCCATAAATGGCATCCCAACTCCTTTCTTGGGGCCTTCCCCCAGGCCTGGAATATACTCCCTCCCTTCTCATCTCCCCCTTATAGAATCCACTTGTTGTTCAATGGTTTGGTCATGTCCAACTCTTGGTAACGCCATGGGCCATCGCTATCCATAGGGCTTTCTTGGATTGGTTTGTCATCTCCTCCTCCAGTGGGTCCAACAGATCCTTTTGTCAGAGAGACTGAGGTCAAGTGATTTGAATTTTATAAATTGGAAAACTGAAACAGCCCAGATAAGGTAACTTGTTCAAGGTTATAAATTAAAGTGGCAAAGTCCTATTTCAAGGTCCTCTAACTATAAATTCATAGCAGAACAGAGAGCAATGTGAGTGATTAGGCTGCTATGATATACCCCTTAAGGGGATGGAATTCATCTTCCAAGTTTTCTTTCCTTTTCTCCTTCTTATTTTATGGGGCATGACACACACCTACAGACATCAGAAACACAGTGAGTCAGTGGCTATTTATCCCATTTGGGCACAGTGCCTTTCAAAGTACCAAGCACCCTAAGTCACACCCAGGAATGTTTCTGTGAATAGCCTCAGGCTTTTCCATTAATACATTTCTCCAGAGAACTCTGCGTCTAACTGTGCTCTGGCCTCAGTTCAGGCCTGTTAGTACATAGAAAGTTGCAGCTAGCTAAATTGCAGCTGGCAGCAATCATTAACAACAGATTTTCTCTGCTCTTTTTCCCTGGGGAGTAATGAATAAGAAAGCATTTTTATTTATCTAGTGTCTATCATCGAGAGTTAAAACCAGGCACAGAGTCCTGGTGGTACCAAGGAAAGAGTAGTCAAGAAACATTTATTAATTAAAGTTTCCTATGTGCCTGGCACTGTGCTAAATGTTGGAGATATAGAGAAAAGCAAAAATATAGGGTGGACCTCGGGGAATTCACTTTCCAATGGAGAAGACAGCAAGCAAATTCCTAAGGGCATACATGATATATACATGGAAGGTTTTATTTCTATATATGTGCATGTATGTATTATATATGTGTGTATGTCTATGTATAAATATATATGTGTACACATGGGTATAGAGAGATAGATGGATGGACGGATGGATGGACAGACGGATGGATGGGTGGATGGATGGATGGATGGATAGATGGAAGGCCATTTCAGAGGGGACTAGCAATTGAGGGTTTGGAAGGGAAGAAGATTTCCTGTCTAAGACGGGATCTGAGCTATCTTGAAAGAAGCCAGGACACAGGTGGGAAAGGAGAGAACTCCAGACATGGGAAAAAGTAAGGATATGGAATGTCATGTGAAACCTAGCAGGCAAGTAGAGTTGAACATCGAGTTCATAGGAGGAAATAAGACTAAACAGTGTAATGCAGGATTTATGCAAGATTTCTTGCATTTGCAATATTACCCTAGGCAATCCTGTCAGTTAGCAGAATGGAGCTCTGGCCTGGCAGGTGCCAGTCCCAGGAGCTGACAGTTGAGCTGGGACCATATAAATCCCTGCAGACCCAACCTTGGGGTTCTGATTTCCTTCACCTCATCCAGACACCCTACTACCCCTGATGTCCCTTGGGACCCCAGGAGGTTGAAGGGAGGATGAAGAGAGGTTTGGTTGTGGAACGTGGGCAGGATTTTAGCTTAGAGTATTCTAGATTAGACATCCCTAAATCAACATAACAACTATATCTGTTTAGCTGGTGGATCATATAACATCAGGACAGCGTTAAATTATCTCTGGCTGAGGGCTAGTTCCTTCAGCCTGACCTTACCTTCTAGTTCCATTGCCAACACTTGCCAGTCGCCCTAGCAACAGCTTCTCAGGACCCTAAACCTTCTTTCCTCAGTTTTCCCTTGCCTGTTAAAATAAATCCCTTAGTCTGAATCTGAGAGTTTCTGTAATTACTATATCATCACCTTAGGCTAAAGGTACTGAGGAGAGGAGAGAATATCAACTAGTTGAGTTTAAAGAAAGTAGTGGACTAAGCCTCCATTGTGTCCAGGAAGTTGAGCTTCACTTCCTGTTGAGTTCTGCTCTCTCCCACTAGGAAGGCAGTTACTCCAGCAGGGAGGGGCCTCCCCCTCATCACCTTAAAGGAGCCTATAGCTAGCAGTAAAGATTCACTGGGTACCACAACTGAGGCTGCCCATCACTGACAGCTCCAAATCTCCTGCTACTGTAGTTAAAGGCTCCCAGGCCCCTGGTGACTCACTTGTACCACCAGCTCCATATTATTAGCTACAGTATTCACTTATTACAACAGGTAGGAGGGGGTTGAGAAGTAAAGCTCTTTTAAGTGTCAGAGGATTTTATTTTTAATCGTAGGGGCAACAGGGAAACCCTGGAGTTGAGTCAAAGGATAATATAATCAGACCCACGCTTAGGGGAAAAATCACTTTGGCAGCTGAGAAGAGAAAAGCAATCATTCAGGAAACATTTATCAAGTATCTACTATGTGCCAGGCACTGTGCTAACTGCCAGAGGTACAAAAAGAGGCAACCAACAGTCCCTGCCCAGAAGGAGCTTATGATCTAATGGGGGAGACAACATGCAAACAACTATATTCAAAGCAAGCTATATACAGGATGAATAAGAACAATGAACAGACAGAAGATACCATAATCAAGATGGTTCCTATAAACATCTCCTATAGAAGATGGGAGTTTAGCTGGAACCTGAAGTAAACCAAGGAGGTCAGCACTTCAGGCAAAGGAAAGAGAGCATTCCAGGCATGGGGGACAGCCATAGAAAATGCTTAGAACAGAAGGATGGAGCAGGAAGAGACTTAAAGCAGGAGGCCAACCAGAAGCCTATTGCAATAGTGCAAGTGGGATAAGACTCTGAATGAGGGTGGCAGTTAAGTGAGTGGAGGCAGGAGACATATATGAGCAATGTTTTGAAGGCAAAAAAGGCAAGATGAAGCAAGAGATTGGCTATATAGGCTGAGTGAAGACTAGAGAATGGCGCTGAGATTTCATATGACCCTGGATAATTGGGAAGTCTGGTGTCTGAGGCTTATCATATATTTTGTTGTTCAGTCATTTTGGGTCATGTCTGACTCTTCGTGACCCCATTTAGGGTTCTTTTGGCAAAGATACTGGAATGGTTTGTTATTTCCTTCTCCAGCCCATTTTACAGATGGGGAAACTGAAGTAAATAGGGTTAAGTGACTTGCCCACAGTCAAATAGCTAGTAAGTATCTGAGGCCAGATTTGAACTCAGGAAGATGAGTCTTCTTGACTCCAGGCCTTGGCATTCTATGCACTATGGAATCACCTCACTATCCTCATTACATATTACTCTTGACCTGTCAGGGTCTCAGCTTCTTCATCTGTAGTAATACTACCAAGACTCAATGGATAGAGCACTGAATCTAAAGGAAGGAAGGCCTGAATTCAAATCTAGCCTCAAACACATACCAGCTCTATGACCCTGGGAAAGGCAACCTTTGCCTCAGTTTTCTCATCTGGGAAGTGGAGACAATATTAGCACCTACCTCCCAAGGTTGTCATGAGGATAAACAAGAAAATATTTTTAAAGCACTCTGTAAATCTTTGAAGTGTTATAGAGATGTTAGCTCTTATCTGTAAAATGACGAGTTAGACTAGTTGGTTTCTAGTTCTGTATATGCAATCCTACCAACTTCTCACAGCAAAGCTGATAAATGGGGGCAGAGTTTTAAATCTTCATTTTTCAAGTAATAGAGATGGGATGGGCAGAGAGGGAGGAGGGGGAAGGAGTTCTGGGTCTGCCATTTCGTCACTGGGGAGAATTCCCAGGGAAGAAACTCCACCTCCTGATACAAAAGAACAATTTATCTATAATGCGGGGTCTTGGTGGACTACTTTGGGGGCCTGAGAGGTTTAAATGACCTGTCTACCCGTCTGAAGCTAGGTTTGAACCTAGGACTTCCTGACTCTGAGGCTGTGCCTCTATTCCCTACACATCCCTGCTTCTCAGCCCAGAGCACCAGGGAAAATTTACATCTACTGTTTCCATTCACAGAACAAAGTCAGAGAATTCTCTCCTGTGAGCCTCAGGGCTGGCATCATCCCATTTCACAGGGTGAAGAACTGTCCAGTGAGGGGTGGGATGGGAGGAAGAATTGGAGTCCGATCTTTCTTTCTTCTGCTTACCAACTCTGAGCAATCACTTTTTCTTTCTGAGTCTCAGTCTCCCCCATTTGTAAAACAAAGATGTGAGCACTGGTGAATTGATATATCTAAAATGTCTTCCAGCTCTAACATTCTATAGTTCCAGGAGCAAGAATCACTAGAATCCCACTGAGTGAGAGGGGGTGGATGGAATGCAATCTGTGCTGGGGGAGAAAAGCAACCACACTGAAGAAATCATATACCCAATGAAGTCTTCAATTAATGTAAGTCATTTATCTGCCATCTGCCTCAGTTTCCTCAACCATAAAATAGGGATAGTATTAGGATCTACGCACTGGGGTTATTGTGATGATCAAATGAGATAATCGTAAAGCACGTAGCATGGTGCCTGGTACATAGGAAGTACTATGTAAACATTAGCTATTATTATTATTACCAACATTATATTTTATTTTTATTATTTATGTTATGTTATATACATAACATATATACATAACATATAATAAAATATGTTAGTAACAATAATATTCTTTATGTTATGTTATATAAATGTTATATTTAATATATTTATTTTTTATTTCATTTATGTATTATTATATATTTCTATATTACATATGTTCTATGTTCAATATTTCTATATTATTATATAATATATGTTTTATTTCAATATTTCTATATTATATTATCATATAATATGTTATATATTTCTACATTATATTATTATATAATACATTATATATTTCTATATTATATTATTACATAATATGTGTTATATATTTCTACAAATATATAATCTAAATATATTTATATTATATTTTATAAATATATTTTATTTTGTTATATAATTATATATTATATCATATCATATCATATATTAATATTGTTAAAATAATAGCACCTATCTCCTAGGTTTGCTGTGAGGATCTGATAAAGTAATACCTGCAAAGCACTTTGGAAACCTTAAAATGCTATATAATTGCTAGCTGTTATGCATTTTTTTCTGATCCAAGATCTCAGACCCTTTGAAATCTATACAGAGACCTTTTGGGGACCCAAGGGCCCAAGACTGAGAACTCCTGATTTAGACAAAGTGTTATTAGAAATATGACCAGAGGGAGTTCCAGGGGCAGAGCCAAGATGACAGAGAAATCCTCAACAGCTTTGTGCCACCATGAGAATCTTCTCCAAGCAAGATTAAAATATCGCTACAAAATGAATACAGGAGTGAAAGAACCAACAAGGAGACAGGGTGAGACAACTTTCAAAAAAAGAAAAACCCAAAAGGTAGGCAACAAACATCTGGGGCACTGGGGTGGGAGGAGAGCAGACCCAGCAAGAAGCTACAGCAAGGAGTGAAGAATAAGCCAAGAGCAAGTCACACTCCCCAACTCCACATCTGCTGTCCGAGGTTCAGGAACCTATTCCCAAGACAACATTCAGACCCTGAGACCCTGCCTGAACAAATAGAGGTACAAGCCAACCCAAACCCCTTAAAATTTCAAATCTATGGAGAAATCCAGAGCCCCAGCCTAGGGAATTCTAGTCTGGGCTTGAGACAAGGATTTAATTCACACTTTGGGGTAGATAATAGTACTAAGTACTAAGTATTAAGTACTGATCTTTTTGCCTAAAGTTCAGGACAACTCCAGGACAGGACAGTCAAGGGTGTGCCTGATTGGATCAAGTACACAGTATAAACAAAAACCTGAGACTAAGCCTGAGGCTAGAATTTGACCAGCCCCTGACCTGATCAAAATCAGAGTGAGATCAAAAGCTTACACTTGAGGGGGCAGCTGGGTGGCTCAGTGGATTGAGAGCCAGGCCTAGAGATGGGAGGTCCTAGGTTCAAATCCGGCCTCAGACACTTCCCAGCTGTGTGACCCTGGGCAAGTCACTTGACCCCCATTGCCTACCCTTACCAATCTTCCACCTATAAGTCAATACACAGAAGTTAAGGGTTTTTTAAAAAAAAAAGCTTACACTTAAGACTGAGGCAAGCCTTTAAGTTATCAGCATCTCAAAGGTCAACTGATTCAGCAATGGGAGGGGGCTCTCAGAGCTCTCAGCCCTCAGACCATCACATCATTCCCCCAAGCCTACCTATAATTCGATAGGAAAAACAGCAAACAACAAAAAAAGCACCTAACTCTAAAGAATTTTTATGGAGACAAAGAGTAAGGCGCAGACACAGGAGAGAGTAAAAGCAAAGGAAATGCATGCAAAGCCCAAGAGAAAAGTATGGATTGGTCACAGATTTTGGAAGAACTAAATAAAGGACTTCAAAAACCAATTAAGAGAGGCAGAGGAAAAGTGGGAAAAGGAAATGAAAATAATGCAAGGAGAAAGGAAAGTGATGCAAGAAGAAATGGGCCAGGGGGCAGCTGGGTAGCTCAGTGGATTGAGAGCCAGGACTAGAGATGGGAGGTCCTAGGTTCAAATCTGGCCTCAGACACTTCCCAGCTGTGTGACCCTGGACAAGTCACTTGACCCCCATTGCCTACCCTTACCACTCTTCCACCTATAAGTCAATACACAGAAGTTAAGAGTTTAAAATAAAAATAAATAAATAAATAGATAGATAGATGGATAAATAAATAAATGAATGAATGAATGAATGAATAAATGAATGAATGAATAAATAAATAAATAAAAGAAGAAGAAGAAGAAATGGGCCAATTAAAAAAGGAGAACCAAAAACTGACAAAGGAAAACCAAGCCTTAAAAAGCAGGATTGACCATCTAGAAACTAATGATTTCATGAGAAATCAAGAAACAATAAAGCAGAATCAAAGGAATGAAAAATAGAGGGAAACATGAAATATTTTATTGAAAAAACAACCGACCTAGAAAATAGATCTAAGAGAGACAATTTTAGAAATATTGGACTACCTGAAAGTCATGATCAAGAAAAAACCTTGGATATCATATTATCCAAGATATCAAATTATCAAAGATAACTGCCCAGAGATCCTCAAACAAGAAAATGAAATTGAAATTGAAAGAATTCACAGATCACGTCCAGAAAGAAATCCTCAAATAACAACTCCCAGGAATATAATAGCAAAGTTCAAGAGCCACCAAGCCAAGGAAAAAATATTTCAAACAGCCATAAAGAAACCACGGAGCTACAATCAGGATCACACAGGACCTAGCAATTTCTACATTAAAGGATCAAAAGGCATGGAAATTCAGGAAGGAAAAAAACCTATCCAGCAAAACTGAGCATATTCTTTCAGAGGAAAAAAAATGCACATTCAATAAAATAGAAGATTTCCAAGAATTCCTGAGGAATAAGCCAAACCTAAACAAAAAATCTGAGTCCAAACCAGAGACAAAAGAAAAGCCCAAAAAGGTAAATATGAAAGAGAAAATTTAAGGGACTCATTAAGGTCAAAATGTTTATGAGTCTACATGGAAAGAGGATTTCTGTAATTCTCAAAAATTATCCTTAGTAGTAGAGAAGATAGAAGGAATTTATTCAGAAAGAGGGTGGAGAAATTGGAGATGGAGGTGGAGAAATTATGATGATATGATATATATACATATAAATATGATGATATGGAATGATATGTATATATGATATGATATGTATGCATATAAATGATATCTTTAAAAAAATCAATCAAGGGCTAAAAGAGAGGGCTGCATTGAGAGAAAAAGAAAGGGAGAGATATAATGTGGTAAATTATATAACATAAAAAGGCATGAAAAATCATTATAGAGAAGAGAGGATAAGAGTGGTGATGGGCAATGCCTAAACTTTACTCTCATCATAAAGGGCTCAGAGAAGTAAAACAAATATACTCAGTGGGGAATAGAATTCTTTCTTACCCCACAGAGAAGTAGAGAGGAATAAGACAAGGGAAGAGATAGGTAATTGGAAGGAGGAGAAAGTTGGGGGAAGGGTGACAAGAAGCTAAATACTGGTGAGGAAGAACAGAGAGAAAGGGAATAGAGCAGTATTTAAAGGGGATAATATGATGGAGGACAATGCACAATTAGTAATCATAACACTGAATATGAATGGAATGAACTCACCCATTAAATGGAAGCAGATAGCAGAGTGGATTAAAAAACAGAATCCTACTATATGTTGTTTAGAAGAAATATATTTGAGACAGGGTGACACACACAGATTCAAGGTAAAAGGCTGGAGCAGAATTTATTATGCATCATCTAAAGTAAAAAAAGCAGGAGTGGCGATCATGATACCAGACAAAGCTAAAGTAGAAATTGATCTGATTAAAAGAGATAAGGAAGGTTATTACATTTTGTAAAAGGGTTCTATAAACAATGAAGTAATATCATTACTAAACATTTATGCACCAAATGGTATAGCATCTAGATTTCTAAAGGAAAAATTAAAGGAGCTCAAGGAAGAAATAGATAGTAAGACCATATTAGTGGGGGATCTCAACCTTCCCCTTTCAGAACTAGATAAATCTAACCAAAAAATAAATAAATAAGTAAGGGAAGTGAATGAAATGCTAGAAAAATTAGAGTTAATAGATTTCTGGAGAAAAGTGAATAGAAATAAAGGAATATACCTTCTCAGCAGTAAATGGTACATATACAAAGATCAACCATGTACTAGGGCATAGAAATAATGCAAACAAATGCAGAAAAGCAGAAATAATAATGCAACTTTTTCAGATCATAATGTGATAAAAATTATACTTAACAAGGGTTCATGGAAAGGCAAATTTAAAATTAATTGGAAACTAAATAATCTAATTCTTCAAAACTGGTGGGTCAAAAAAGAAATCATAGAAACAATTCAGACTTCATTAAAGAGAATGACAATGAAAAGACATCATATCAAAACCTATGGGATACAGCCAAAGCAGTACTCAGGGGAAAATTTCTCTGAGTGCCTATAGCAACAAAATCAAGAGGGAGGAGGTCAATGAATTGGGCTTGCAACTTAAAAAATTAGAAAAAGAACAAATTAAAAATCCCCAGATAATGGGCAGCTGGGTAGCTTAATGGATTGAGAGCCAGGCCTAGAGATGGGAGGCCCTAGGTTCAAATCCGGCCTCAGACACTTCCCAGCTGTGTGACCCTGGGCAAGTCATTTAACCCCCATTGCCCACCCTTACCGCTCTTCCACCTAAGAGCCAATGTACAGAAGTTAAGGGTTTTAAAAAAAATCCCCAGATAAAAACTAAATTGGAAATCATAAAAATTAAAGGAGAAATTAATAAAATCGAAAGTAAAAGAACTATTGAACTAATAAATAAGAATAGGAGTTGATACTTTGAAAAAAAACAAATAAAATAAAGTATTGGTTAATTTAATAAAAAAAAAGAAGAGGATCAAATTAACAGTATCAAAGATGAAAAGGGTGATCTCACCTTTAATGAAGAGGAAATTAAGGTAATTATTAAGAACTATTTCACCTAATTATATGGCAATATGACAATCTAGGTGAAATGTGTGAATATTTACAAAAATATAAATTGCCTACATTAACAAAAGAGGAAATAGATATAATTTGTAATATAATATATATTATAATACTATATTCCATAATATTATTATAATATAAATAATCCCATCTCAGAAAAAGAAATTGAATAAACCATCAAGGATCTTCCTAAGAAAAAATCCCCAGGTCCATATGGATTCAAAAGTGAATTCTATCAAACATTTAAAGAACAACTAATTCCAATGCTATATAAATTATTTGACAAAATAAGCAAAGAAGGAGTCTTACCAAATCTTTTTATGACACAAATATGGTACTGATTCCAAAGCCAGGCAGACCAAAAACAGAAAGAAAACTATAGACCAATCTCCTCAATGAACATAGATGCGAAAATCTTAAATAAAATACTAGCAAAAAGACTACAGTAACTTATCACAAGGATTATCCACTATGACCAGGTGAAATTAATACCAGGAATGCAAGGATGGTTTAATATTAGGAAAACCATTCACATAACTGACCATATCAATAATGAAACCAACAGAGATCCCATGATTATCTCAATAGACGCAGGAAAAACCTTTGACAAAATACAACACCCATTCCTATTGAAAACACTAGAAAGTATACGAATAGAAGAGTCATTCCTCTAAATAATAAACAGTACATATTAAAAAACATCAGCAAGTATCATTTGCAATGGGGACAAGTTAGAAGCCTTCCCAATAAGATCAGGAGTGAAGCAAGGAAGCCCATCATCACCTCTGTTATATAATATTGTACTAGAAATGCTAGCAGTAGCAATTAGAGAAGAAAAAGAAATTGAACGTATTAAAGTAGGCAGTGAGGAAACTAAACTATCACTCTTTGCAGATGATATAATGCTATACTTAAAGAATCCTAAAAAATAAACTAAAAGGCTAGTGGAAATAATTAACAACTTTAGCAAAGTGGCAGTGTACTAGATAAACCCACATAAATCATCAGCATTTCTATATATTTCCAACAAAATTCAGCAGCAAGAGTTAGAAAGAGAAACTCCATTTAGAATCACTCTAGACAATATAAAATATTTAGGAATTTATCTACCAAGACAAACACAGGAATTATATGAACACAACTACAAAACACTTTTCACACAATTAAAACTAGATCTAAATAACTGAAAAACCATGAATTTCTCATGGGTAGGACAAGCTAACCTAATAAAAATGACCATCCTACCCAAATTAATCTACTTACTCAGTGCCATACCTATCAAATTGCCAAAAAACTTTTTTTATAGAATTAGAAAAAAATTATAACAAAGTTTATCTGGAAGAATAAGAGATCAATAATATCAAGGGAAATAATGAAAAAAAAAATGTGAAGGAGGGGGTCTAGCAGTACCAGATATTAAACTGTACTATAGTGATCATCCGAACAATATGGTACTAGTTAAGAGACAGAAGGGTGGATCAATGAGGTCTAGGGGTAAATGACCTCAGCAAGCTAGTGTTCGATAAACCCAAAGACCCCACTTTTTGGGACAAGAACTCACTATTTAACAAAAATTGCTGAGAAAATTGGAAAACAGTATGGGAAAAATTAGGTTTAGATAAGCATCTTATACCCTATACCAAGATAAATTCAAATTGGGCAAATGACTTAAATGTAAATTTAATCATAAATAAATTAGGAGAATATAGAATAGTATGCTTGTCAGATCTGTGGGAAAGGAAGGGATTTAAGACCAAACAAGAGACAGAGAACATTGCAAAATGTAAAATGAATGACTTTGATTACATCAAATTAAAAAGGTTTTATACGAACAAAACCAATGCAACTAAAATTAGAAGGAAAGCAACAAACTGGGAGAACATTTTTATAACAAAACTCTCTGATAAAGGTTTAATTTCCCAAATATGTAAGGAACTAAGTCAAATTTAAAAAAAAATCAAGCCATTCCCCAATCAACAAATGGTCAAGGGACATGATATAGGCAGTTTTCATATGATGAAATAAAAACTTTCAATAAGCACATGAAAAGGTGTTGTAAATCCCTCCTGATTAGAGAAATGCAAATTAAAACAACTCTGAGGTACCATGATACACCTAGCAGACTGACCAATATGGCAGCAAAGGAAAGTGATAAATGTTGGAGGAGATATGGCAAAATTGGGACACTAATACACTGCTTGTAGAGTTGTGACTTAGTCCAACCATTCTGGAGAGCAATTTAGAACTATGCAGAAAGGGCTTTAAAAGACTGCCTACCCTTTGATCTAGCCATACCACTGCTGGGTTTGTACCCCAAAGAGGGAAAAGACTTGTAAAAAAATATTTATACCCATGTTCTTTGTGGTGGAAAAAATTGGAAAGTGAGGGGGTGTCCATCAATTGGGGAATGGCTGGACAAATTATGCTATATGATGGTGATGGAATACTACTGTGCTAAAAGGAATGATGAACTGGAAGATTTCTATGTGAACTGGAAAGACCTCCAGGAACTGATGTAGAGGAAAAGGAGCACAACCAGGAGGACCTTATACACAGAGACGGATACATTATGGCACAATCAAATATAATAGACTTCTCTACTAGCAGCAATGCAATGACTCAGGACAATCCAGAGGAACTTATGAGAAAGAACGCCATCCACATCCAGAGAAAGAACTGTGGGAGCAGAAACACAGAAGAAAAACATATGATTGATCACATAGTTTGATGGGGATATGATTAGGGTGTTGATGTTAAAAGATCACTCTACTGCAAATATGAATAACATGGAAATAAGTTTTGAACAATGATACATGTGTAACCCAGTGTAATTGCTTGTCAGCTCTGGGAGGATTGAGGGGTGGGGTGGAGTCATGAATCATGTAACCATGGGGAAATAATCTAAAGGGAAAAAAAAAAAGAAATCCAACTAAAGCTAGAGGTCCTGGGTTCAAATCTGACCTCAGACACTTCCTAGTGATGTGACCCTGGGCAAGCCACTTAACCCCCCATTCCCCAGTCTTTACAGTTCTTCTGCCTTGGAACCAATACACAGTATTGATTCTAAGATGGAAAGTAAGGGTTTAAAAAAAAGACAGAAAGAAAAATCTGAGGAAGGGGAAATCTCATTCATGTAAGGGCTGCGGGAGAGTTGTCACTGGAGAAGAGTCTTAAAGAAAAGGAGAGTCTTCAACAGAAAGAGATGGAGGAGAACCTATTCCAGGCTTCATGGAAAAGACACAAGCAAAAGTCAAAAGATAGGAGAGGGAAGGATGGGAATGGGGACAGGAAGCTGATCAGTTTGACTAGAATAAAGAATGTCTGAAGTGTCTCGTGAGATGAGGATGATTATAATAAAAATAATAAAACTATTCAAAGTGTGGAAATCTTATGGAATAAATAGGTCAAGGTAGCTTTCATTCCTGTTGATCTGTCTGCTGCTAGACTGTGGACTATTTCAGTGGAGCCAAATGAGGATGAGCGCATATTTTCATGCTTGTACTAAATAACAAAAAGCAATTATTTTATTCACTTAGAGATTTTACCCACCACAGTACATGAAATAATTTCTTAAACAGCAGGATAGTCACTTGAACCTTTGAAAATGAAAAGAATTGGGGGGGGGGGGGGATAGGGAGTCATCCTAGGTTCAAATCTGGCTTCAGACACTTCTTTCCTGGTATAACCCTGGGCAAGTTACTAACTCCATTTGTCTAACCTTTGCCCTTCTGTCTTAAGAGTTGTTACTAAGATAGAGAGTAAAGATTTAAAAAAAGAAAACACTGAGAAAATAACAAAATAATGTTAAAATAATAATTTAGTTCCAGCTAAAATCCCATTTTCTACAAGAAGTCCTTCTTAAGTCCTTTTAATTCTAGTCCCTTCCATCTGTTAACTATTTCTTGTTTATCTTGTACATTGTTTGTACATATTTGTGTGCTTGATATCTCTTCCATAAGACTGTAAGCTCCTTGAGGACAGGGACTGTCTTTTGCTTCTTTTAGTATATCCTCTCTGCTTAGCACAATGTCTGGCACATAGTAGGTACTTAATAAATGCTTACTAATTATAATAATCATGACAATAGCTCATATTTATGTGGCTTGAAGGTTTGAGTCTATGAAAGACCTGGAACATTAGGCTTCAATTTGATCCAACAGGCAATGATCATGCTTAGAATCCATCTGGATTTTGAATGATCCTGATGCTCTCACAATTGGCCCAATCCATTAGATTCTCTCAGCTTTATTCAATACTTTTTATACAATCTTACACAATACTTCTGAACCAATACCTCAATGTCAGTTGTTTTAGAAAAGTAGTCCAGACAAGTTGTCTTCCCACTTGCAATATTGCCTTCGATACAGATCTGACAAAAGATAAACTATTATTAGCTATTAGGCACAAGAACATGGTATCAGGATAATGTTGAGGATGGAGGGGAAAGTGGAGAGCCACAGTGTCAACTCCATCTATAACTGATGATAATAACCTTGATAGTTCAAGGATTCCTGGTTTCCTTAGTGTGGATACTCCCTCCATGGAAGCAGATAGAAATCCTTTCCCAATTTAATAGGTCCCCATGTGAATTATCCCCTCATGGCCAGGCCTTGAGTGATGAACCTTCCCAACATTTGGCCAGGCTTGTCCTCAGATGGAGCCATGCATAGTCCATCCATGAGTCTTTCTTATGGGGCAGGATGGACTTGAGTTAGTGCTGTGCTGGAACCCAGTGTCAGAATGGGAGGTGGCATTAGAAAGAAGGTTTTAGTGGAATAATAATAACAAATATAAAGTGAAAATATAGTTATGGGGATGATTAGTAAGCAAACAATACATTTGTATTCATAGATAAAAATAAGCAAACATGTTTGTAATTACACTGATTTATTCATGGATCTATTTTCTCCAAGTGCCCCTGTGAAAGACCTCAGAGAAAAATACAATGATGATGTTGTTGTTAATAACTCACAGGGCTTTTAAAGCCCTTCATTAGCTAGTCCCTTTCAGTCTTCTTACATTTTTCTTTCCTCCATATACTCTAGTGACAGTGATCCAAGGACACTGGCCTCTTTGCTGTTCCTCACACAAGACTCTCCATCTCCCAACACTCCATTTTCACCAACTGTCCCCAAGACTTGAATGTTCATTCCCCTTCCTCCCCTCAGCCTCCTAATTTCCTTCAAATCCTAGCTAAAATCTCACCTTCTACAAGAAACTTTTCCCAGTCCTTCTTAATGATGGCACCTTACCCTCTGTGATTATCCTTAATTTATTCTGTATTTCTCCTGTCTGTACAAAGTTGTCCTCTCCTCCATTACAGTGAAGACTCTTAAAGAACCAGGACTTTTGTCTTCCTTTCTATCCCCTTGGCTATGCACAGTGCCCAGCACATGGTAGGGGCTTCATAAATGCCTATTGACTTTGATTCACAAGACTATAGTGTTTTAAGGTTTAAAAGGCATTTTCTTTACTACCATCCTGATAGGTAGACAATATGAAAGTAATATGACCCCCGTTTTGTAAATAGGGAAAGGTAGGTAATGCAGTGGAGTCAGGAAGACTCATCTTCCTGAGTTCAAACCTCAAACCAACCTCTCTGTTTGCCTCATTTTTCTTATCTGTCAAATGGGAATAATAATAGCATATGCCTCCTAATGTATAAAACAAGGTAAAATCTATAAAGCACTTTGCAAATCTTAAAGTACTATATAAATTCTAGGCAGGTAGGTGGCACCATGGATTGGAAAGACTCATCTTCCTGAATTCAAATACAGCCTCAGATGTACTAATGGGATGACCCTGTGCAAGTCACTTAACTCTGCCTCAGTTTCCTCATCTGTCAAATGAACTGGAGAAGGAACTAGCAAACCACTCTAGTATCTCTGCCAAGAAAACACCAAATGGGGTCACAAAGAGTTGGACAAGACTGAACATCAACAACAAAATTATGTAAATGAGTAAACTGAGACTCAAAAGGAATGAAGTATCTTATGGATTGCAGATTTAAAACCAGAAGGATCTAAAAACCTGTCCAGTCCAATTCCCTCATGTTTTCTGATGAGGCCCAGAAAAAGGAAGTGGCTTGATTTGTTAGCAGTAGAACCAGGGCTAGTACCAAGATTTGCTTCCCAAATCTACATGCTTTCTGTCTTTCAAAAGTGAAAAATAATTTTTTTCATAGTTATATAATAATAAATACATAAGGTTAAAGTAGCACTAATATAAAATGAAGACATTAGGGCATTATATTCATAATTATTATATTATTTATTATTATATTATAGATATGGATACAACTAAACTTATTGAACAACATTAAAAATAATAATGTTAGCTATCATTTATGTAGCACTCTAAGGTCTACAAAGTGCTTTATAAATACCTCATTTAATTCTCACAATAAATCTATAAAGAAGCTGCTACTTTTATCCCCATTTGGCAGATGGGAAAACTGAGCTTGAGGTCAAAGTGACCAGAGCCATAGAACCTCTGAGGGAAGGTCAAAACTAGTACTGTTCAAATGATTGCCCCTAATATGATACAAGATGTAAATTCCACAAATCTGTAATTTTCTTGCTTCATAAATTATTGTATAATCTTTTTCATCAGTCTGGCACTTAAAGGTGGACAATCTGGCTCCTTCCCACATTTCTAAGCTCATTTGCCATTACCATCCTTCAAGTATTCCACATTCCAGACAAACTGGCCCTTGACAGTCCACCTCTCCTTGTATGGTCCCCAGTTTGGAATGCATTCTTTGATCCCTTCCATCTTTGAGAATTCTCCTGAGTTTCCTAAGGGAAGCTTGACTCAGTTCCTCCTCACCCCCTGCCCTGGTTAATACTCTCTTCCTCCACAAATTCTCAAGGATTTACCTATCAATGTTGATGTTGTATTTCCTTCTATTCAACTATAAGGTCCTTTCTTGTTTTTATCTCTGTATCCCTTCTATATCAAAGGAAATCCATAAATGTGCATTGCATTGAATTACATTCATAAAAATCTCAAGGCAAAGTGTAAACATGTACCCTACAATGGAGCGTGTGCATATAAAGAAATACTTACCACTAACTTTCTGTCCTTTTCATTTTTCTCATGTTTATCTAAAAAAAGAAAAGGAATAACCATTGTTGAAATAGAAGTTATTTCAAGGAGGTTAAATATCAGTGTGGGGCAGCTAGGTGGCATAGTGGATTAAACACCAAGCCTAAGAGTTGTGAAGACTCATTCATATCTCCCTGAGTTCAAATCTGGCCTCAGACAATTACTAGCTGTGTGACGCTGGGTATGTCATTTAATCCTGTTGGCCTCAGTTTCATCAGCTGTCAAATGAGCTAGAGAAGGAAATGGCAAACCACTTCAGGATCTTTGCCCAGAAAACCCCAAATGGGTTACAAAGAGTCAGACATGACTGAAAAACGACCGAACAACAAAATATCACAGTATTTAGACTTATCCTATTATATATCATGAAGGCTACAGGCATGAGCATGGTACGTGAATGTCAGAAGACCTCAGTTCAAATCCAGGTTCTACCATATATGGTCTCAATTAAATCATTTAGGATCTTTCCGGGCCATTATTTCCTCATTTGTAAAATGATGATTAAAAAGACTTTATGATCCCTACTTCACAAGACCAGTTGTTGGGGAGGGTGGGGAGAGTATTTTATAAACTGTAAAATGCTATGGAAAAGTCATAAAGAACTCTGGGCTTGAAGTCAAATGATCAGCCTATGTGACTGTGGGCAAGCAATTTAATCTTTGTGGGCCTCAGTTTCTTCATCAAAAAAAATGGGTATAATATCAGCACCACAGGGCTATTGTGAGGAAAGCATCCTGCAAGTTGCAAAAACCTACATAAGTAAACATGAGCCATTATTATCATACATAATAATAATAATAATAAAATTCACTTCTCTAATCAAAATTTTGGGAAAACTATAAGTTATTCAAGCATGACCTTGTTGCTATTTACAGTTGTTTAGTCAGGTCTGACTCTTTGTGACCCTATTTGGCATTTTCTTGACAAAGAGACTAGAGTGGTTTGCCATTTCCTTCTCCAGCTCATTTTTCAGATCAGGAAACTGAGGTCAACAGACTTCTGTGACTCACCCAGGGTCGCCTAGCTAGTAAGTGATTGAGACAGAATTTGAACTTAGAGTCATCTTGACTCCAGCCTCAGCATTCTAACCCATATACCATCTATCTGCCCAGCATGGGTTTGGCTCCCTGGAAAACTAGAAATATAATATACTTTATCCTTGAAACCACAGGCAGTACTTAGCAGCTTGGGAGGAGAGAATGCAACAAGGTTACTTCTGAGGTGGTACCCTGTAGCCCATAGAAGGCATGACTTGTTAACATTTTACATTTGAAGCCAGAATTTAAACTTCTACCAATGACGGAAGCCAACGAGGCTTCAAAAGGAAGGAGAGCAGGAAAACGAGGTGATTAATTGCAACAATCAATCTTGCTCTAGGAGCACAGACCATGACCTACTTATAGTTTTACAGAAATAAAACTAAAGCAGGGATCCATAGAACCTGGGGGCTCAAATCTTGACTTGACTACATACTAGCTGTGTAACATAAGGGAAGTCACTTAATCTCCCTCAGCCTCAGTTTCCTCATCTGTAAAATGAAGATATTAGCCTCTATAACATTCAAGTCCCTTCCTTTACCCCCTCCCTTGGAGGAAGAGGTCCATAGGTTTGGAACCTCACTATTGAAGTTATTATGCTGGTTGATTTTGCTCACTTGTTTATCTTAGTTACAAGGGAAGGTTCAATGGAGGCTGTATATTGGGAAATAACTGAGCTGCAAAAAATACAAGGCAGAAAAAAATTTTTTAAATAAAAACAAATTAGGGAGAGGACTTTACCATTCAATTAATATTTATTAAGCACTAACTGTGTACAAAGGCCTATGCTAGGTACTAGAAATATAGAAACATATTTTCAGGCTATTCTATTCTGCCCTTCAAATGAAATAATATTTATAAAAGCCTTAGCACAATGCCTTGCACATATAAAAGGCACTTAATAAATGCTTATTCCCTTCCCTTTTCCATTCCCCAACTTGCCTCCCTTTGATTCAATTTAATATCTGAATTGTTGAGTGGAATGAATGGGGAAATGCAATCATAGCTTATATTTACATGGTGATTTTAAGTTTTACAAAGAGGTTTATATCCTGCATCTCATTTGATCATTTAAAAAAGTCCTCTAATTAGACAAAACAATTATTATTATCCTCATTTTACTGATGGGGAAAGTGAGGCTCAGAAAGGAAAAATAGCCTAACCAAAGTAATATAAGTAGCATATAAAAGAGCTAGGACTCAAACCCAGGATCCCCACTCCAAATATAGTGTTCTTTCCATCACATAGTATTCATTTTAAGCTACAGTAAGTAGTCAAAGATTGTAGGGGAAGGCAATACAATACATTTAAAGGGCTCCATCAGGAAAATCATCCAGTTGGGCCTCCAGCCCCATCTCTACCACTGTAGGACTTCGGGCAAGACTAGGCCATATTTTGTCATCTGTTAATGTAGATTTTACAGTTAGAAGACAACAAAACATCCAGCATGTTTGGTAGATTCTTTCTGAAATATTTAGGGAAACATATGAATAAAAATTAAACAAGAAAAGAAGGCACAGAGGTACCCCCCACACTGAACTGAAGTCTGAGTAGCTTGGACTAGATAAAACAAGAAATGAGTTCTATTACATTGAAATCCCCACTACTGAAGTCTGAGTAGCTTGGACTAGATAAAACAAGAAATGGGTTCTAATACTTTGAAATCCAGCATCAGACACTTAACTAGATGTGTGACTCTGGGAAAATAACTTCACCTCTATTCACCTGTTTCCTCAACTGTAAAGTGGAGTTATATCAGCATCCACCTCCTAGGATTGTAAGAATCAAATGAGATAGTGGGCAGTAAGGTGGCTCAGTGGACTGAGAGCCAAGTCTAGAGACTGGGAGGTCCTAGGTTTGAAAATGACCTCAGACACTTCTTAGCTGTGTGACTCTGGGAAAGTCACTTAACCCCCACTGCCTGGCCCTCACCACTCTTCAGCCTTGGAATCAGTATTCCAAGATGGAAGGTAAGGGTTTAAAACAAAAGAATCAAGTGAGATAATATCTATAAATTTAGCATAGTGCCTGCCACAATGTAGATGCAGAATGTTTATTTCCTTTCCCTTACTTACTACCTCTGTATCCACGGAAAAAAAATCACAAAAACGACAAGATTGGATTATATGATTCCTAAGGCTACATCTAGCTCTTACAAATAATAATAATAGCTAACATAAAGTGCTTTGATATTTGTAAAATTTTCCCATTTTTATGTTACCTCTTTTCATCCTCACAACAACCTTGTAAAATAGGTTTTACAGATGAGGCAACTAAGATTGAGCCAGGTTAAGTGACTTGCCCACAACTACTGTATAAAGGTAGTCTGAGCTCCCATCTTCCATTCTAAGAATGCTTTCAGCTCTGATATTTTATGTTCTAAGGTTCCTTCCAGCTCTAACAAAGCATGCTCTAAAGTTTCTATTTTATGAAAATCCTGTATTCTAACATCTCCTGTATCTGTGACACTCTCACTAGTTCTAAGGACCCTTCCAGCTCTTAACAATTCAGTTTCCAGGTTCCTTACACCTCTAACATTCTATAGTTTGTCTCCTATGTCTGTGACATTCTCACCCGTCTAAGGATCCTTCTATCTCTAACAATCTGAGTTTCCAGGTTCCTTATACTTCTAACTTTCTATATTTTAAGCCTCCAATGTCCGTGACATTCTCTCACGTTCTAAGTTCCCTTCCAGCTCTAACACCTCTAATCCTGTCCATTCTAACTATCTCGGGCCCTTTCCAGCATCAGATCTAAAAAGCAGAGAAAGTCTGTATTTCTCCGGAAAGCAGCAGGGAAAGGGGGGCCAAGAAAGCGAAAGAAACAAGGGCTTTACCCATGGGCCAACCACTGGGAAGAGAGGGCTGCAGCCGGCCCTCGGGGCCTGATGCCGTAGTCAGCTCCGGGGGGCGGAGGTGCTGATTCCGGACCAGCTGGGCCAGGGGGTGGAGCCTCCCTAGGCCGGGTGCAGGTGTTGCCCAAGGCCCGCAAGGGTGGATGCCAGCCCCGGGGCCGGGAGTCTTCAGCAGCAGCCGCCGAAGCCACGCGCGCACGGGTACCATGGGGACCCGGCGGTGCTGAACGGCGCCTAGTCGACAGGCTGCCGGCCTAGGGAGCTTCCGCAAGAGCCACCTGACGCCGGCTTAGCTTCCTGCGGGAGGCTGGCTGCGGACGCTGCTAATGGCCCAGCGGGCCGGCCAAGAGGCGGGCTCTCAAACTGCACCGCCCTAACTCAGCGGCGGGAGGAAAGGCAAGTCCAGGCTTGCTCGCGGCTGAGGATCTCCGAGGGGTTTTCCTGCGAAAAGCCACGCGAGATTTTTCGCCCCAACAGGCAGATGAAGTGATTCAAGGGGAATAGCAGAAAGTGGAGAATTCGACGACCACAGCTCGGATCCTAGCCTCGCTACTAAGCTCGAGGCTCCATCTTTCTTAACTGCAAAGTGAATAGGTTGGACCGGATCCGGAGTGCTGAAACGGAGTTGGGTCCTGGACCTCTTGGCAATATAGAGACGATTATAGATTCCCTTTTAGGCAATTAATACATACTTAAGTGGTGGGTTTTTAACATAACTTTTATTTTTTAAATATTCTTCCATGGTTACATGATTCGTATTCTCTCCCTCCCCACTCCAGGAGCTGAACAGCAGTTCCACTGGGTTCTACATGTATTATCATTAAGTGCATACCATAAAATAGATAGGATTGCAAAGGAAAGTCAGGTCAACAAGGATTTATTAAGCTCTAAGGGATGGGAATACGGGGAAAACAGTCCCTGCCCAACATTCTAATAAGGGAATTTGGGAAGAGGAGATTATAATGAAATGCAATTATCAAAATACTGGGAGGAAAAAAATTCAAGTTCATGTACTAGATCGTGTTTTTAAACTCTCACGGTTCTTAGAACCTATCGGTTCCTAGGCAGAAGATTCTGAGGGAAGATAGGACCGCCAGTCTCCAGGCTTGGTGCTCAAACCTCCTAATTGCCTTGGTTCTAGATAATTTTTCATTCTAAGTGACTAGACCCAACAGCTCTTTCCAGAGGTAGAGCTAAGATTGGAACTCAAACCTTCCGACTCAAAATAAACCAATCTGATATTAGTGAAACTAGTCATTCTTGGAACCTTCACACATTTATATGGTCATTTAGTTAACCAGAAAGCTATATGTAACGGGTCTCTGCTAACCACTCTGACTCCAAAAGTTTAGATAAAGCACAGTCCCGATTATTATAGCAGCTCTTTTCATTGTAGCAAAGAACTGGAAACAAAGATGCTACCCATCAAGTTCAGTATAATGATTAAACAACTTGTGACATATAAATAGAATGGAATATTGTTGTGCCATAAGAAATGGGGAAACAGTTTCAGAGAACTCTGGGAAATACAAAGTGATGGTGAGTGAAATGAACAGAACCAGGAGAACAATTTATTCAATAACAACATTATAAAGAAAACTTTGAAAGCCTTGCAGATTCTAATCAAAACAATCACCAGAAGCCTGATGATGAAACATGACACCTCCTGACAGAGTGGTGATGGACCCGAGGGGCAAAATGAGACATACATTTTTGGACATGGCAAATATGTGGATTTAATTTTAGATTTTTAGATGTGGATCTAGCTTTACTAGATTTGTATATTACAAAGGCTTTGTTTTGGAGGGCAGGGGAAAGTGAAAGAAAAAAATGAGGGTCATTGAGTATTCTTTTTTAAGAACTGCATAAAAGTCTCCTTAACTGGTGGAGATTGATTGCTCAATGCTCAGTGCCTTCTGGCTTCCAGCTTCAAGAGACAGTTTCAGATTCTCTTCAGGAAGGTCTTTGATGGGAGAAAAAGACTGTGGGAAGAAGCTAACAGATAGAGGAGCTGGCAATTTTTTCATTTCTCTATCTCCAGATTACCTCACTAGAGATTTTGAACCACTCTTCCTTGAAGAAATGGGCAGAAGAGACTAGAAACAGAAATGGAGACTATAGAAATAGATCAACTCATGTCTTCCAGCTACACCTAAACATACCTTATGTGAGCACACATATAAACTACATGGGCAACTCATGCACACACCTTGTACTTAAAAAAGAAAAGCAATCTATGTAATAGAGATCTGCAGTTTCATATTTATGAAAGTTCATGTGGTAAGTTATCACTGCCAAAGTAAATCTACCACAATGCAGAATTTATAGAGGGATAGCGTTCTTTTCAATAAGTCCCTCAGAATTGTCCTGGGTCATTGCATTGCTGCTAGTACAGAAGTCCATTACATTCTATTTTACCACAGTGTATTGATCTCTGTGTACAATGATCTTCTGGTTCTGCTCCTTTCACTCTGCATCAATTCCTGGAGGACTTTCCAGTTCACATGGAATTCCTCCATTTTTTTTGTAGGAAAAAATGGTTTTGTACATGGGGTATAACATTATAAACTCAAGACAATTCATAGACAAAAAGGGCAACTTCCCACATCTATCACCTGTCTCTGCAAAAAGTTTCTATGGAATGTCCATTCAGTCAAAACCAACACGCTTTCCATGAGATGTCACCCAGCTTTCTCCAAGAGGACTCCTCAGACTGCATGTTTGTCTTGGAATGTCCTCAGAAGGCTCCATCAGCCATTGGCCAAAAGGCTCCAACCCCCAGAGTCCATCCAATGGGGGGGGGGGGCGCCCGGGCTATTTTCCCTTGTGGCTTGTCTCCTCTGCCCCCTCTGAAACTTATGGAAAAGAATGCTACCCACATTCAGAGGAAGAACTATAGGAGTGGAAACAGAAGAAAAACAACTGCTTGAACTCATGGGTTGATGAAGACATGATTGGGGATGTAGACTTGAAAGGACCACACCAAGGCAACTATCAATAATATGGAAATGGGTCTGGATAGATGACACATGTTAAAACCAGTGGAAATGTGCATGGGGAGGGGGGGTTGGAGGTGAAGGAGAAAGTAAGAACATGAATCATGGAACCATGGGAAATTTTTCTAAAAAACAAAAAAATGTTTTAAAATTATAGAGGGAGAAATCTAGGTGTTAACATGCTTAAGCATAGGTTCAGGCTTCAGAAAAAATAATGATGATAACCTTGAACAAAAATTAGAATTCCAAAAAGGCTTTTTTTAGACAAATAATTCTGTTGCATATTACAAATTCATACATCCTCTCAGGCCATAAATGTTTAAAAAGTTAGATTCATAATCCCATGCTTCCTTCAATATCATAAAAGCTGAACAAATTTAGCTAAGCAGAGTCATAATCTCATACATCCTCTGAGAAAACAAATTTAGTTAAACAGACTATAGGTAACATAAATCAAGTTAGAGATTAAACTTCATTTAAAATCATAGCAATGGGTTGCCTGAAGAGGAAAGAATTTATATGTCAACAAAATAACAAAGGAGTTGAGGATAGCTAAGGTTTGGGAAGGTCAAACTGAGGAATGTCAAGTGGTTTTCCCTTAACACTATTATTTCATGAGTCAGTTATTTAAGTGAGCTTAAAAGGTGACAGGTTTTCAATTAACCAAAAGTTGCAAGAAAAGTGGCCCTGACCCCAGAAAAAAATTAACAAAAGGATATTAAAAATCAAAAATTTTCCATCACACATATACAATTTTCTTGACTTTTTGGTTAGACCTGATGATTTTTCTAGATCTTTGTCAAGAAGGTGCAGTGGATAAGGTAGACTCTAATGCTTCCCCTCCACCACCTTGACTCTAACCCCTAATTATATTCTATTCCACTATACATGTGGAAGTATTCATTTATTTTATTTGGTGTTTATTAAGTACAGAATGAAAGAAATGTTAGAAGAGAAAAAGAAAAAGTCCTTTGAAATACTTAAGGACTCTGATAGATGCAATACTGGACCATAACTCCACAGATCTAATCATAAAAAATGTTACTGTCCGAAAGAGGAGTGATGGACCCAAGGTGCAGAATGAGACATGTTTTTAGACACGGCAAATATGTGATTCTATTTTGCTTGACTATTATTATGTGTTACCAGGACTCTGGTGGTCTTGCTTTTTTCTCTCTCTCCATTTTGGGAGAGCAACAGATAGAAAAAAGAGGAGCCAACCACACACACACAAAAAAAGATGGGATGTTTGTTATGCCCCAATGTGCTGCTAAAAAAAAGGAGGGAGCATCCATTGAACCATTTAAAAAGTGCACACGGAGGAAAGTTCAAAAAGAAACCCAAATGAGCAGAAGAGCTTGAAAATTTGATAAATTTATCCACTTTTTTAAAAATAAGTTTTTATTGACTTTTTGGCTTGTTTGTCATATCATCATAATTTTCCTCAATATTCCTCTCCCTCTCCTTCCTTGGCAGCTAGTCCATATGTCAAATTGTATTTTTTAAATTAAAAAAAAAAAGAAAGAAAGAAAATGAGAAAAAAATCAGAACAACCAATGAATACATTGAAATACATCTAGACCTCCCATATCCTCAAAGGTTTGGGTAGTCATGTCCTCTCACATCTTTCCTTTCAAGTCATGCTTGTTCTTTATCATTTCACAACATTTACTTTTAATTCTTTTTTGCATGTGGGACTGTTCTTTATTTTTACATTACTGTGGTCATTGTATATGTTATTTTCTTGGCTCTACTTACTTTACTCCACTTTAGCTCATGTAGATATTTCTATACTTCTGCAGATTCATAACATTCATCATTTCTTACAATACAATAGTTATTCCATTATATTCATGTCACAATTTTTTTGGCCATTCCCTAATTTGTAGATATCTTCTTTGTTTCCAACTCATTGCTATCACCAAAAGTACAGCTATAATAATTTTTGTGCAAATAGGTAGTTTCTTATCAATGCATGGAATATCTGGGTTAAAAGATATGGATGTTTTAATCACTTTATTTGCAAAATTCCAAATTGCTTTCCAAAATAGTAATACTGATTCACAGCTCCACCAACACCAAAACACCAATGTGTTTTATCTTTCCACAACCCCTCCAACATTAATTATTGGCAGTGTTTGTCATCTTTGCCAATTTGCTGATTGTGAGGTGAAACCTCAGGTTATTTGGATTTGCATTTCTCTTATTATTAGTGATTTGGAGCATTCTTTTGTGTGGTTGTTAGTTTCCAATTCTTCTTTTGAGAGTTATTTGTTCATATCATTTAACCATTTATTCTCTTAGAGAATACTTAAGAGAAAGGGGGCATGTATTCATTAATTGTTTGTATTTCTTGAATATCAAATCCTTATTGGAGAAATTTGATACAAAGATTTTTTTCCCATTCAATTGTTTCCCTTCTTGTCCTAGGTTCATTAATTTTGTCTATGCAGAAGCCTTCTAGTTTCATATAAGCAAAATTATCTAATTATTCTTTTATAATTATCTTTTCCTCTGGTTTAATCTATTCACACAGAGTTATAAAAGCTAATATCTTCCTCTAATAATGGGTTATTTCAAGTTTGTATTTTTCCCTCTTCCCTTATAAATAATTACGTACCTTTATTTTAAAGCAAGCTATACAGAACAAAGATATATGGCTTCACAAATAATCTTTTCCTCTTCTAATTATACTCGGGGAAGTGAGGTACTAGCTCCTTTACAATAGCCAAAGTTCTTGTATTTTTGAGTTATTTTCCTTTACATTATTGTGCTCCTTGGGCATCTTGTTCTTTTGATTCTATTTACTTCGCTCTACATCTGTTTATAAAAATCTTCTCAAGTTCCTCTGAATTCCTTATAGTCATCATTTCATAATACTCCATTATTCTGCAATTTGTTTAGACATTCCCTAGTCATCGTCACCTGCTTGGTTTTCAGTTCTTTGCTAGCACTATAAATATTTTAGCATATAGAGGCCTCTCACTGTTTTGACATAAGTTGCTCCCTGATTTAAACAAGCTTTTCTCTTTTCATGGTCAAGAAAGAGTTAATTAGAGGTGACTATTAAGTTCCAGATAAATTTAAATTGCAAATCACATACCTATTTTTTCTAGTCTTCCCTCTGGGATTACTTTCAAACTACCTGCTTTCCTTCATTCTAAAACAATAGAGAACTAGGACGTGGACGAGTATGCATCGTAAGGCTCCGGAGGGACTCAAGAGGGCGAGCGTGCGTAGTAAGGCAAGGAAGGCTCAAGGTGGGCTTGCATGCGTAGTGAAGCAGGGGAGATTGCCCTCCAGAGGCTCGGAGGCTCCGGAAAGAATCACTAGGTGGGTGCACATGCGTACTGAGGCGCTGAGGGAGGGGGTGGGGAAGGTAGATGAATGTGCGCAGTGACACTCTGGAAGGTGTCACGAGGGACCGTATGCGCCTGCGCAGTGACGCTCTGGGTATGTCACGAGTCTGGACAGATGGGCACGCGGGTTGTTTGGGATTGCGGGATGTAGTGATGCCCGCGCGAGGCTCCTGCCGTTGACTCAAGCCAGAGGAAGCCAGGAGAGAGAGGGTCGGAGCTGGCCAGAAAGCTCTCGCTTGTGCCATGGACTCCACAGCCACAGAAGTGGTGGAGACCAGGACTGCGAAGGAGTTCTTGTTTTCCATCAAGGGCATAGTGAAAATTATGCGGCTGGTGAGGGGAGACCTGGAGGAGGGAGAGGATGCTGGGGCAGGTGTATTGGGCTTAAGGACTGGGTAGATTAGAATAGACCCGCTGGGGACGGGCCCCATCCTCCCTCACCAGCGGAGTGGCCAAAGAATTCCCCGGAGGTCTCAGGGAGCAGGCTCCAGAGCTCTGTCTGCTGTGCATGGCCTAGGGAAGGCAGGGGAGACCAGCGCCTCGGGGCAACCCCTTTAATGGGAAACTAGGGAGGAGAACCTAGACGCCAAAGTAGAGAAAATACCATTAATATGCTAATATGCCCCACTCCCCATAATTTAATATATCCAGGTTTACTAGAAAATGGAACATGAGGTTGTGGATAGAAAAGTCTGCAGACACCAAGATGTTATAACTTTACAATTTGAGATTAACTCGAAACATCTGGAAAAATGTTTTATATTTAAGGAAGTTAAGGCCTTAAGACCTTAATAGAGATTACAGGTACTTGTCAGGTGTGACTATAAAGTAATATAACAGATTTTCATATGTTCACTTAACAGACACTTACTGAGCACCTTATACTAGGCCCTATGGATGTTACAAAGATGAATAAGACAAAGCCCCTGACCTCTGGGAATTTGCAAAGGGAGAAGAAGCATCTATCCAAAGAACTGTAAATATAAGATAGAATTGAATAAGTACCATTGGAAAGGTAAAAAGTACTGTGGGAGTTCAGAGGAAGGAGAGGTTAGCTCCAGCTGGGTGAAGCAGGAAAGGCTTCATGGAGGAAGGGTCATAGGAACTAGGCCTTGAAGTAATAATAATATTTATTTATATGATACGTCTATTTTTTTTGACAGCACTATAAGGTAGGTTCAGCAAGTATTATCATCTGTTTTGCAGGTGAGAAAGCTGAGGCTCAGAGTTGAAATGACTTGCTCTTGGTCACAAAGATAGTCAGTAGCAGAGACAGCATTCAGACCCTTTGGGGAAACTGTCTTGAGAATTCTTGTGAGAGGTGATGAGGAACGTAGAGGGAATAGGAAGGGGAAAGAATTAGGGAAAAAAAATTGATAGGAGTGGGGTGAAAGACCATTCTAAGGCCTCACACCAGAGTGAGTGAGAAGAATGGTGGTGCTATTACTGTAATAGAGATGTAAAAAGGAGAATCTAGTTGGAATAAGGGAAGGGAAGAAACCAAAAATAACGAGGTATCTTTGGACATGCTTATATTGGATTCAAGGTTATGATGCCATGATCCTATTTTTATTCATTGTTTTGTTGTTATTTGCCATATGTTAACTGATTTTCCTATTGTAAACCTGGATTCTAGTAAACCACTCCCCTGAGGGGATGAGACTTGAGGAATGATTCATCGACCCTGAACACTGGAAGATGGGTGATAGAGCCTGCTGGGCAAGAGAAAGGTATCTTTTTTTTCCATTGGCCCCAGAGTATCTGTTATTTCAACTGTGCCACTGAAATGGGAGCCAAGGGAGTCATGGAAAGAGTTCCTTGGAAGACCTACTAAGTGTCATTAGTTGAACAAGTAAAGAAAAGCAAGTCTTGGAACTCATATATGAGAAAACTTGTGCCTGAGGAAGAGGGAGCCATGGCAAATTAAGCCATGTAGCCTCCAGAGAAGGGGTCAGGGCAGGACCAGGGCCTAGCTGCCAGTATAAATCAGTAGTAGATGGAGTAAATGAAACTTCACTTGACAACATTGCTAGTAAATTTGGTTTAAGTAATTGGGATGGTTTACTTGAAAAGGCAAAAGACTTTTCAAAGGTCAAAGAATTGACATCTCCAGGAAGGTCTAAACCCAGGAAAGAAATCAAGTGGAGAGCAGAAAAACAAAGTTATTTTTGTTTTGTTTTCCCTACTACTCCAGGAAACCACGGATAAAGATAAGACTTCTTTAGCTCACTGTAGCCAGTAAGGCCAAAGTGTATAAGTTCTTTGCAAGTTTATAGCCTCAGGGACTCCTTGGGGAAATGGTAAAATGGTAGAGGAGGCTTATGGCACAATCATGAAGCTCTTCCTGCCTGAGGAGGTAAAGGTTAAGATGTAGACTATTATATTAGAAATAGTATAGTGACTTGGAGTTAGGAGAAATCCTGTGTGACTTTGGACAAATCACTTGATCTGTTTGAATTTCAGTTTTCCTCATCCAAAAATGGAAATCTTTCACAGTCTATTGTTTTGAGAAAAGTACCTCTTAGAACACTAGAATTTGCATAAGTGTAACTACTGCTAAAAGTTGGGGAAACAAATCTTTAGCAGGGCAGAGAAACCCAGTCTATTGACTAGAGATGTAGAGCTGATAACGGTAATATGCAGCCCCAGCAGGTTTGGCCTGGCTGACATCCAAGTTTGAAGGAGTTAGGTCAGACAAGAGAGCTGGGACTATGAAGGATTAAGGTCTCCCTCTACTTTTTTTTTTTTTTTTTTGAGCAGCAACAAATAATTAAATGCCCATTTTGTGGTAAAGTGCCAAGTGCCTCTGTTATTTCATACTACAGATAGTGGGAAATGACCTTTACTTTGATTGTGGGAAGAGGGCAGGATGTAGTTATAATTTAGACATATAAGTATAATGTGGGATAGGAAATGGTGGCATCAAAGGAGGGATACAAAAGATGCTTTAGGAATATCAAGGAAGGAAGAGAACACTTACAGCTAGAAGGATCAGGAAGAGTTTCATGGACAAGAGGGCAAATAAATTGAGCTTTGTAGGAGTAGGAGGATTCTGAAAAGTAGAACTGAAGAAGTATCACATCTCAGGCATGAGACAGTGTACAAAAAAGCATGGTGGTGGGAGACTGGGAGTAAGATTTGAGGACCAACTAGTACTACAGTTTGGCCAGAATACAGAGGAGTAATATTAAATAAATAAAGTCAGAAAGAGAAGATGCAACTAGCCTGTTGAGCACTTTAAAAACCAAGCTAAGGAATTTTTCCTAAACACAGTAGGGAGTTACTGAAAGTTTTTGAGTAAAAGAGTAACATTGTTAGACCTATGCCTTAGGAATATTTTATTGGTGGTAGCTAAAGGATAAAGGGAAAGGACGTGTGCTGGGTTTGGAGTTAAGAGAACTTTTGTTCTGGTTCCAGTTCTGACACTATCTTTGTGACCTTGAATAAGTCATATGTCGTTTCTTTGGCATAGTTTCCTCATCTGCAAAAAACAATTTCCAAATAAATAAATTAGAGGATTGTATTAGATTACCTATAAGGTTCCTTTTGTCACTAACTGTGTACTTTTATGACTAAAGAGGGGAATGACAAAGATAGGAAAATCAGTTAGGAGGCTATTACACTAGTCCAGGTGAGAGGTGAGAGATGGTGATATGAAGAATGTTGTGGAGGTCAGTTGTTCAAAATATGGCAATTCAGTTGTATATGGGAGAGGAAAGAGACTGTGATGGAGAAAGAAAAGTTCAAGATTGGTTTTGATTATAGATATTCAAAGAAGATTATAGTGCCATCAACAAATAGGGAAGTCAGGAGGGAACAAGTTTAGGAGAGAAGATGTGTTCAATAATAGAAATAATGTTTTTGAGTGGCTGAAAGGATATGTAGGTAAAAATATGCAGTTAGGGTTGTGTGCCTGAAGTTTAGAAAAAAGTTAAAACCGAATATATGGGCCTTGGGAGGAAATGTGGAACAAGGGGAAAGACTATGGATTTAGAATCAGACTCCTTGGTTCAAAACTCAACCTTGCTACTTGTTACCTGAGTAATCTTGGGCAATCATTCAACCAACTATTTAGCATTTATATAAATCACTATTTGCCATACACTATGCTAAGTGCTAGAGATGCAAAGAAACAAAAACAGTCCCTGCTCTCAAAAAGCTTACATTCCAATGAGAGAAACAGCATGTATGTAGAGAAAAATGCAAGATGGAGAACCTGGAAGCCAGGAAAATCTGGGTTCGAGTTCTGGCTCTTACATACTGGCTGTGTGACCCAGGGCAGGTCACAATACCCTTGAGGAAATTTCCTTATCCCAGAGTTCCTAATGCCAATAAAATTGCATTTCCTACCCCTCCCTACATTACAGAGGAATTGGAAGGCACTAAGACTGGGACACAAGAAAGGCCACCTTGAGAAGGTGGCGCTTGAGGTGAGTCTGGAAGAAATCTTAAAGATTCTCAGAAAATAGAGACTGAGCATTCTAGGTATGGAGCACAGCGAGTGCAAAAAGCAGAGAGAGAGAGGGAGGAAAAGTCCTGTGAGAAGCAATGAGTATGTCTGCGCCTTTGAGTGCACAGAGGGGAGGAATGTATAAGAAGAGTAAAAACAAAGGAAGAGGCCCTGATGGGGAAAGCTTTAAATGTTAAGCAGAGGAGTTTCTATTTAATCCTACAGGTCCCATGGAAACTCTGGAGTTTATTAAGTGGGGAAGAAATATGTGTAACCTCTCAGACTTGTGCTTAGGCCATTACTTTGGCAGATGTATAGAAGATGTATCAGAATGGAGGGAGAACTGAAGCAGAGAAACCAATTAGAAAGCCATTGAAATAGCTGATAACATCACCATGTGCAATAGTAAGGAAAGAAAAAGAGGGCCTAGGACAGAGCCATAGGAGACACTCAGCATTAATAACATGAAAGATGCCACAGAAGAAACTGAGCGGTTCTCAAGCAGGAAAAGAATCACAAAGGAACAATCGCAGAAACCCTTAAAGGAAAGAATATCCATGAATAAAAGTGATATAACAGGATCATATGTTGATTGAGAAAAAGTCATTAGATCTAGCAACCAAGACATAATTGATAACTTTGGAGAGATGAAGTCAAAAGCCAGATTACAGAGGGCTTAGAAGCATGGAAGGAGAGGAAATGGAGGTGTAACAAGTATAAACAACTTTTTTGGATAGTTTAGCTGAAGAGAGACAATCACCAGAATAGTATGATGATGTAGATTGGTTTTTTGTTTGTTTTTAAGGATTAGGGACACATGGGCATGTTGTTAGGTAGCATAGAAGGAACCAGGTTATGGGGAGAGATCAAAAATTAGAGAAGAGGTGGAAGTGGGAGCAGTAGGCTGGTGAGAACAAGAAGAAATGGTATCAAAGTTGCAGGTAGTAAGAGTTAGCTTTGGCAAAGAGGAGGACTACCTCTCCATCAGACTGGAATGAAGAGTAGACAGTCTGAATGATGTCAGGGAGATGAGGAAACAAGCCTCTTGTCAATGTCCTCAGTTTAAAAGGGGGATGAGTCTTAGTGAAGTATGAGGCAAGTCATTTAACCACTCAAAGCCTCAGTTTCCTTAGTTATAAAATGGAAGAGTTGGATTAGATAACCTCTAAGACCCCTTCAAGTTCTAAATCTAAGATATGCTGATCTAAATTACATTGGTGAAAATTAAACCGAGGAGGAGAGACAGAGAGAGGGAAAACACAGGATTGGGGGACAAGAGGAAAATGATGACCTTAGGAATGAGTCTATATTATCTGTTATAATTTTTATAAACTCAAAAACATTCTTCCTATTGTGTTAGTTATTTTAATGCTTTGTAGATTCCCCTGTAGTGCTAAACAGTAAAGCACCAGAAAGAAACCCAAAGAAAGATTGTTTTTAAAAAGCAGGGCAGAAAAAAAGGAGGGAAGCCTTCATTCTTTTCTTTAAGCAAAGCCAGTTCCATGTCTTCTCCCAGACCAAGAGCATAGGTGACAACAGTGAGAAACTAGAAAAGGGAACCAAGCAACCCAGTCCTGGGGTTGGCTGATAAAAGAGAAATTGGTCTTGAAGGCCCATGGTCCCACAGTGATGATAAAAAGAGTCAAATGGAAATACCAGGCAAGCAGTTGAGGCTACAGGTGTGAAGTTTAGGATTAGAGAAGCAAATTTTGAGGAATCATAAGATAGCCAGAAAGATGAATAGGAGAGTTCAATGTAAGTTTCAAGGAAGAAGCAGCAAGCATTTAAGTACCTATTACGTGCCAGACAATTCTAAGCCCTGGTCATATGAAAAAGGCAAAAGACAGTCTCTGCTGTCCTCAAGGAGCTCACAGTCTAACGGAGGAAGCAGCATTCAAAAAACCAGACTCTTCTCCCTTTGACACAAATGCATGTTTCAAAAGCAATTATTAGGAAATACAAATTTGCCCAAGGATGGGGAAGGGAAGGAGGGGCTAGAGCAAGAGAAGCAAGAGCAAATATGCAGAGGCTGCAACCAAGAGAAAGAACATACAGTGGGCATACACATGGGCTCTGACAGAGACAGGAGAGGACACCTCAAATAGGCATGTGGTACCTAAGTGTGGCACCAGATGTGAAGTAGGGTGGGCAGTAGGGCAAAGGTCTTTCTTGATGCCAGAAGTCATGAGCCAAGCTCCAGATCTTGCAGCAGTAGGGATCTCTTCGGGCTTCAGTCCTTCTGCTTTCACTTGGAAAGGTTTTTTTAGGGTTTTGTTTGGGGTGTTTTTGGGGGGAGGAGGGTTGGGATAGAGTGGGAGGCCTTGGAGTGCTGAGCCAAGGGGCAGGAGAAAACACTGTATTGTACCCAGGGTGTGGTTTTTTTCTGGAATGCAGATTTCTTTCAGAATTCTTGAGGCTGAGATGAAAAGGAGGAGAATTCTAGACCTGAGAGGAGCCAGAGAAAAGGCCTGAATCTAGGAGATGAAGTATTTTATTCAGAGAACATCAAGGAGACCAAAGTTGCTTGATCACAGAGTACATGGGGAGTGTAAGGTAAAAGGAGACCAGAAAGGAGGGAAGTAAAGGAATACTAGGTTATGAAGGGCTTTGAGCACTAAAAGATTTACTATTTGGTCCTGGAAGTATTAGGGAGCCACTGGATTTTATAGAGTAGAGAAGCAACATAATTAGGTCTGTGTGTTAGGAAATTCATTTTGTTGGCCAAATGGAAGATGGACTGGCCTGGGGAGAGACTTGAGGCAGACCTCCCTCCCAGAAGGCAACTTCAGTAATCCAGGCAAGGAGTAATGAAGACCTGTATTAGACTGATGACAGCAAACGAAGAGAGAAGGCAGCATATTGGAGGAATGTGGCAAAGGTAAAATAGACCTTGGCAACAGACTGGATGTGATGTGGGGCTGGTGAGAAAGAAGAATCTGGGCTGACTCCTAGGTTGTGAGCTTGAGGAACTTGGAAGATGATAGGGCCCTCTAAAGTAATAGGGAGGTTTGGAAGCAGTTCAAGAGGTCTAATAGAGATGTGAGACTGGAGGTCGACAGAGAGGGTAGGGTTTTTGATAAACAGATTTCAGAATCATTAGCCTAGGGATGGTAATTTAATCCATTGGAGCTAATGAAATCACCAAGTCACATAGTAGAGGGGATCCTGGAGGACATCCATAGTTATTAGTTGTGACAGGTAGGAGGAGAACAAGGAGAGAAGATTCCCAAAAAAACCAGAGAGGAGAGAGTATCAGAAAGAAGAGGGTTATTGAAATCGAGAAGAATGAAGACTGAGAAAAAGCTCTTGGCTTTGGTGATACAGAGGTCATTTGTGACTGGAGTAATCCTTCACTAGAGTTGTGGAGTCTAAAACCAGATTATAAGTATTTAGAGTGGATGAGTTAAGGGGTGTTTTTAAAAGGAATTCAACTATGAACATAGTTCTAGACCAGTGATGGGCAAACTATGGCCTGCAGGCCAGATGTGGCCCCCTGAAATGTTCTATCCCACAGCCAACATTATTCCTAATCCGACGAATACAATGACTAGGATACAAAACAATGAAATTTCGAATGAGTTGCCTTAGAAACAGACTGACAGATAAGCATTTCCTTTCCTTTGGCCCCCTCTTTAAAAAGTTTGCCCCCATCACTGGTCTAGAGGATATTAGAGTTAAGGAAAAGTTGTTTGGGAATAGGAAAAACTTAAATATGTTTTTCAGATTGTAACTTACATGACATAACATTTAACAAAGCACTTTCATAGCACCACTATGAAGTAGGTAGCATTAACTACCGCCATTTTACAGCTGAGGAAACAGGTTGATAGAGGCTAAAAGTGGCTTACTCCTGGTCACAGAACTAGAAGTGCATGTTGAAAGCAGGATTCACACTTAAGTCTCTTGACATCAGTCCAGATACACCAATTTCCATTATAATGTGCTAGTAATAATAGATCTAAAAATAACAGTGAATGTTTATATTATCATAAATGTAGCAGTTATTTTGATCTCTGTACCCCCATTGCACTCTCTAAAGAGCTTTTGTTTACATGGGTAACTTCTATTGATATGTACCATATTAGAAATTAAAACTGAAAAATGTTTAAATGTGCATTAGTTCATTTAAAATAACATGAATAAGCCCTACACATGTTAACATAAATAACATTTTATGAAAAATACTTTTCTAAAACAAAATTTGGTGAGAATTGCAGTTTTATAGTTTTGCAAGTTTCTTTAATATCTGTCTTATAAGGTAAGCAGCTGTATTCTCTTACCTGCTTCTGCATTGTCTATTATATGTGTTGTTTGAAGTAGATAAAGAAAATCCAGTTTCATACAGATATATAGTTGGGAAAGGGAGATGTATTTTCATCACCTGTCAGATAATTGTGGATATTCTTCTTTGATACGAGCTGGATAAAATGCAATATGTGTTGGTTTCTTAAAGGTTAGTTGCAGTACAGAATCTGAAACCATATCTATGTACTTTTTCATACTCTGTTACATTAGAATCCATTGATTTATCTTGCACTTTGAAGAGATTGCTTACTTATGTATGATTCTGTAACATTATGTATTAATCACTTGGAAAAAATGTATTCACTGAGAAATGCAGATCCCCAAATAATAACACCTTTCATTATACAATTTTATAAAAATCACATTTGTTATTATCAACACCAGTGTCATCAGAAAATCTTTATAAAGTATCTGAGGATACACAGTCACCAAAATTCCAGTCTTCACTTCAAAGTTCAAATTTAATCATTGGCAACAAATACCAGCAGTTGTTTTCTTTGAAGTGACAGGCTTCCTTCATTTGTTTTGTTTTGTTTTGTTTTTACATTAAATCCTTACCTTCTGTCTTGGAGTCAATACTGTATATTAATTCCAAGGCAGAAGAGTGGTAAGGATAGGTAATGGGGGTCAAGTGACTTGGCCAGGGTCACACAGCTGGGAAGTGTCTGAGGTCAGATTTGAACCTAGGACCTCCCATCTCTGGGCCTGGCTCTCAATCCACTGAGCTACTCAGCTACCCCCTTTCCTTCATGTTTGAGAAAATGTTTACCACACAGTCTAGTCAGTATAAAGTTTGTTAGTCATTTTTGCTCTCAGTGGATAGAGCATTGTGCCTGGTGTTGGGAAACTGGGAATTTGCATCCAACTTCAGACACTTACTAGCAATATGACCCTGGGCAAGTCACATAAAATGAGGATAATGATAAAATCTACCTTAGCACAGTGCCTGGCAAATATTAGGCATTATGCTTATTCCCCTTCTAAACTCCACCATTCCATTTATACATGTCTATAGATTTCCTCCATTTGTATGACAAGATAACTCAATCTTCATATTCACAGTTAAATCTAATTTGCAGGTCATGTAGCCTCTGGAAAACAATGTATACTTGTGGAAGAAGGAGAGTGAAAAAGATAAATAACATCCTAGTGTTGTTATAAAAAGTTTTCATCTCAAAGGCCCTTGAAAAGGTCTCAGACCATACTTTGAGAACTGCTGGCATGGTAAATAGAAGCGTGGCCTTAGAGTTTGGAAAACCTGGACTCAAGTAGTGCCTCTGACACATGCCAAGTGTCAACGCTGGACAAATCATTTAATCATCATTTTGGGCAATCTGCTTTGTTAGAGGGAGTTTCCACATAGGGAAGTTCCTGCGAGGATGAAAGCAACTTCCCTCCACCCTCACCCCAAATACATGTGTGTATAAGTTTAGTAGTAAAGTGGTAGGAATTCGCTTCAGCATACCGCCATTGATTGGGAATGGGAGGGATTGAGGACTTAAGAGGAAGAAGGGCTGATGAAGCAAAGACCTGGTGGTTGCGGGGAGGAAAAGAAGGAAAAAGATTTAAAAGGGCACAAATGCTGTGGAGGACTTTGCCTCTGCCAGGAAAAGAAGAAATCAGTCTTAATACTTCATAGTCACACCTCATGCCTACGTATTTAGAAAGCAATCATAGTTGCAAATGTTTACAACTTGAAATATAATTATATTGAAGTAAAACCTTTTTTTTTCCTTAACAGATTTTGACTGTAACATCCCTTATCTTATTTATTATTGCTCAAGCCCCTGAAACATACATCGTTGTCACGTCTTTGGAGGCTATAATTGGGCTTTTTTTCCTAACGTTGTATGTACTAAGACTTGACCTACTGTGGAAATGTTTATTTTGGCCTTTGCTCGTAAGTGTTCTTTTTTATAGTGAAAATGTTTTTTCTAATAAGACCTGTACTGTACTCTAGAAGCCCCACTCTTGAATATTAAAGTCCTTTTTAGCCTAGGCTAGGGGACTGCTTTCTCTCCACATTTACATAGAACTATGTTACACAGTTGCGCTCAGGCCTCTATCCCATTCATAGGAAGAGCTGGCAGGCAAGAGGGCCTCTAACCTTTAAGCTTCAGAGACTTATCCCACTGAGTGTCTGGGGTAGTTCCACTCATCTTCAAAACTGCATAATTCCGGTGCAGTATATGACAGCTGTTGACTCACCTCTGATAAAAGCCTGGCCAGAGAGAACACAGGCTATTCAGGCTATTTCTTACAATTCCTCTCTTAAATTCAGAAGCAGAAAATCAGATTTAATAGGCAACAACATATGCTAGTTAAAATATGCAGAATTTTCTCAACAATTTTCTCTTTTAAAAATGTTTTGGATAATTTTTTGTCCTGGATTAGACAAACATTAACTAGAGCATTCCCACATACAAAGGAAAACAGAAAAAGGATTGTATATGAAACCATAAACATACAACTTGTTTAATATATAATATTAAATTATATTTATATAATTTATAATTCATATAATATAATAAATTCAACACACTAACTTCAAAATTCTTCTGCTTGTCTGTGTTTCCTTCTGAATTTCCTTCTGTTCTATGAATTTTTTAAAGCTTCAGTGACCCTCTTTTTTTTTTTTTAATTTTATTTTAAACCCTTAACTTCTGTGTATTGACTTTATAGGTGGAAGATTGGTAAGGGTAGGCAATGGGGGTCAAGTGACTTGCCCAGGGTCACACAGCTGGGAAGTGTCTGAGGCCGGATTTGAACCTAGGACCTCCCGTCTCTAGGCCTGGCTCTCAATCCACTGAGCTACCCAGCTGCCCCCCTTCAGTGACCCTCTTTTTGAGATAGCTGGATGGTGCAGTGGATAAAGCCCTAGCCCTGGAGTCAGGAAGATCTTTGTTTAAATCTAGCCTTAGGGCACTCCTAGCTGCCTGACTCAGGACAAGTCACCTAATCACTATTTGCCTCAGTTTCCTCAAATATAAAACGAAGATGATGATATCACCTACCTTGAAAGTCTATTGTAGAAATAAAAAAGAGATATTTGTAAAGCACTTAGCACAGTGCTTGGTACACAGTGGGCACTCTATAAATGCTTATTACCTTTCTACTTGCTACTTCTGTAATCCTTCCCTCCCTCTGCCTTCTTTTTTAATGCCACAGTTAATAGCCCTCTTCTCATAACCGCCCCATTCCAATTTTAAAAACCCTTAAACGGTCAAGAAAAAAAAATCATGCATTGACCACATCTAAAAACCATATTTGTGGGGCAGCTGGGTAGCTCAGTGGATCGAGAGCCAGGCCTAGAGATGGGAGGTCCTAGGTTCAAATCTGGCCTCGGACACTTCCCAGCTGTGTGACCCTGGGCAAGTCACTTGACCCCCATTGCCCACCCTTACCACTCTTCTGCCTTGGAGCCAATATACAGAAGTTAAGGGTTTAAAAAAAAAAAAAAGAAAACAAATAAAAACCATATTTGTACAGCAAGTCCATTACCTCTATGTTCATCATTGGTCCTTTGGAGTAATGATTCATCCTTGCATTCATCAGAGTTCCTGATTCAGTCCATTCTGGTTTGTGCTTCTGTCTTAGTTGCTTCAAATATGTTCTAGTATTGGCATTTTAAGACCCAAATGCTATTATTGTGCTCTCTCATTCAGAATTAAAGTTTGGATATGTATAAAAAAGAACAGTCCTTTTTAAATGTCTTCATTGGAATAAGCTTTTGCTTTTTATAAGTTTCCTTGGCTAATTGCGCACATGATGTAAATAAAACTTGGTTTAAATAGTAGCATGTGATTTTAAATTTTAGGGTTTTAAGTCATCTACAGTTTGTCCTCTATGCCTACAAATTTCATTTCCAAACTACAGGGAATTTTTTTGATCAGTAAGTTATTAGCCCATTCAACCTCTTTTATAAAACTTAAATATTTAGTAAACCAGCATTAATTTTTTCTTACCTTCCTTGAAATTTGAAATCTATAAGTCAGCTGATACGTGTAATTAATGAGTGAATTTTAAATGTTTTATGGGAAGCTGGAACCTAGATACTTGGTATGCATTAACTTTCTTCTTAACTATGAAAGCAACATCATTTGTTTCCACAGACTGGAATTTGTTTTTTGTTTTTCTTTACAACAGCATAGTTTTGTATAAGTTGTTCTTGAGCTAAAGACTTCTCTGCTTCACTTGTTTCCCAGACTCCATCCCTTTTGGGGGATATTCCATTACATTCATGTACTATACTTTGTTTATCCAGTCTCCAGTTAATGGGCATCAATCAGAATTCTTTTCTTCTATGGTACCAATGTATTTAACATATAATCCCTGCAGACTTGTATACTCATAGAACCAGAAAAACCTTTGGTATGTATTGGGTAGCCTATTCTAAAAGATAGCATTTACTCCATCAGTCAAGCCAATCTATGAGTGAACCTCAACTACCCAAGAGCCCATATAACTTGTAATAATAACCCATGTATTGCAGGTTAGCCTCAAATAAAACTGACCTAAGGAAAGTTATTCTTAATATCCCCTTCCTCCTTTGATTGCCATTTCAAGCATCCCAAATCCCAGACCCTGATTGCACCATCCTCATCGGAATTTATTTCAGCTGGCAATGCCACCACTATAATGTATTCTGAACTCATCCTTTCTGCTAGCTAATCTGATAGCTGCTGTGGGCAAGGAACTTCTCCTGGTATAACATATGTTTTAATAAAAGTCAGGGAAACTGTTGGCATTGGACAGTGGGCATTTATGTTCTATTATCATTTCAGGCCATTTAAAAGGAGAGAGTAGTAATGCTGGCAGTCCTATGGAGACAAAGGGTCTTGGTAGGGCCTGACAGGACCACTTAACGCTGCTTAAACTGAAGGGCTGATGCTGGTTGGTGGAACAGTTGAGGAAGGAAATGGCACAAAAGCCCCTTTTCTTGAAAATACATTTACTGAAACCAAATGCTGTAGTTCAAGACATTGTCAAATCAACCGGCCATATCACATTGGGTAACCTTACCAGGAATAATAGCCCAACTGTCAGACCAACTGATGCATTTGGCAAGGTGAATGATGACTGAGGGTTTTGTTTTGTATGAGTGGCCCTCTGTCAGAACGTCCAAGTGATGGCAGCACAATCCTTCATAGAATTGTAGGTTTAGAAGTAGAAGGGCTCTTAAAGTCAAGAAGCACAAAATGCTTGATATGTATCCAGCTAGGCCGACCTCCTTATCCAGAGGTCCAAAGAGGTCACACGGGGCAAGTGATGGACCTGGAATTTGAACCCAGATCCTCTGACTAAATCTAAGTACTCACTCCACTGTACCACCCTGTCTCATTATTTGAGTTAGAACATATGTTCTCATGAAGATTGATTTCCCTGTCTGAATGATGTTGACATCCTATAATTGATATCCCAGAATAGTTGACCCATAATTCTTCATATTCTGAGTTAATAGCTGTGAGTCACCTCTGGTAGGGAGAAGCAGGACCACTGGGCGTAGCTCTGAGTCAAAGGGATCACTGGGGGCTTCATTTTTCACCACTAACATTTCTACAGACGTGAAGGTCTGATGTGTGCTCTCATGTTAGCAAAGCATTTCACATACCTCATTCAGTCCTCACGATGAATGAAGTAAGTAGTTTAGCTTTCATCGTCCCCAGTATGTGTGAAAAAACTTGAGCCTTGGAGAAGCAAATAGTTGTCCAGTCAATAAGCTGTAGAGCTAGAATCTGAACCCAATTCTCTTCTCTTCTCACTGTCATGCTGCCTTTCTTAGACTTTATTTTTTGTCGATCTTACTTTTCAGGAAATTTTGACTTTTTGATGCTATGTTTGCAGGATATTTTAAACTCAGCTGTGGGTGTAGTGTTCCTTCTTGTCATATCTGTTTTGGCAATGGTACCAGAAACTCAAGTACTGACTGCTATCGGAGGGGTAAGTAGAAGTATTGGTAGTTTCATTCTCTAAGTTAGTTGATGTCAATAAAAGTCTGTTTGAATAGTTTGTGGGAAGCCAATAAGAGAAACAGAGTCTCAAATAGATAAAAATCTGAGACTCCTCTTTTGACCCCTTTTGTGATCCTTGTGATTTCTTGTTGAGAAGTATTGTGGCCTTATTGAAAAGCTAAAGCTCTTATCAAACCAGCAGTTAAGAGGTTAACATTCTTCCCCTTTGGTCAGAAATGCAGCCAAGGCCAAAACCTTAGTTAGCTGGGGCATTTGCCCTTGAGAAAAAGTATTCTCAGACTTAGCTTGCTGATAATCATGCAGCTGAAGGTCTAGCCTGGTTCTTATCTTCACCTTGAAGTTTCTGAGTTTCTGTGTGTTGTCTAAACTCATTGCAATGTCTATGGAGCTGTAAAATTCTCTCTGTGCTTGTGGGTGAAAGGGAGTTTGAATTTTCATATATAATAAACTTGTGACTCAATGGCACTTAGGAGAAGCAGCTATGAGTTAACAGTCAAGATCGTCTCCCGTGTCCCGTTATTTCCTTATCAACTAAGCTGTCCTTATCAGATTATCAAGATGATAAATAGATCTCAACAATAGTTAATAGCATCAATTGTGTCCCCAGAATTGGGATATAATTTTACACTAAAATTGGAGTGCCATTTATAGGAGTAAAAAAAGTATCCTAACCTTGGATTTCTTCACTTTAATATGGTGATTCCTTATCTGCAAGCCCACATAGATGGACAATTTAGTAGTTCTTTCATATGTAAATGTTATTTGCTTATATTTCTCTTAATATTGGTACAAAACTAAGGTCATAGAATCCCAGATTTAGAAGGGACCTCAGCAGTCATCTGATCCAACCCCTCTCCTGAAATTGCCTTTGTATCATTTCTAGTATATCTAATTTATGCTTAAACATTTCCAGTGATATGAAACCATATATATTACGTCCCACAGAAGCCAGGTTTCCCATTTTTAGGAACTTTAACCTTATTTTGGCCCAAAATATACTTCCTTGTTTACTTCATTAGTTAGCCCTAATGCCACTTTTATATGGCAACCCAGTCATTAAGGCAGTCATTATGGATCCACCTAAACCACCCTTGCTCCTATGAATCTTTTCCTTTCAGATTAAAAGTACCCAGTTCTTTCATAGTTCTGGAAAACGTACATTTCTAATGGAAAGAACACAGAATGGACAGTCAGTGGCTCTGGATTTGAATTCTACCCCCGTGTATTGGGCAGAATACTTACTAACCTCTGTGTGGCTCAGTTTCCATGTTTATTAAGGGATCTGGACTTACTGACCTCTCTGGTCCCTTCTAACTCTTAAATCCTTTGATCACCCTTCTCCCACTTATCAATGTGTTTTAGACCTAATTATGTCTACACATGCATTACTGTTTTGACATTCCAATGAAGAAACAAAGATTTTCCCATTTTTAGTCCAATCAAGATCCACAGTTTCACATAAGGACACCTACCTGTCCTCTTCAAAAAAAAGTGTGCTATAAACAAGGCCAGTAAGTTTTATCTGTCCTTATTGCAAATATACACTAATCACTTAGAATGGCATTGTGTTCAGAAGTAAGAGCAGAATTTGGAGGCTGGAGTGAGGGATGAAGTTTTCTTTGTCAAGTAAATTCTCTAGAAGCTAGCAGTAAGTATATCCAGACTCAATACCTATTTGACCACTTGGTCCTTTTTTTTCTTCCTCTTTAAAAAAATAACCTTTATATAGATTCTCCAAGTGAGAACCTTAAAAAGGTGCCAGCTTTGAAGATGTGGGATTGCTTGGCTGAGGGAAGGCTGACTTGTTGGACAATGGTTGGCTAGGACTGTGCTGAGTTTCCAATACTAATTCTGCTCCATATGCTCAATGCCTAAAGCCAATCTCAGTTCTGGGAAAGAGTAGCTCCCATCTGTGGTCCCAATTTCTCAGAAAAACATTAGTCACCATCACTTTGTTTCTCAAGAGCACCCTGGACAACATTAGTGTATTTCATATAAATCAGTTATATTTTTAGGCCCCTGTAGGGAACCTTAAGAATTCAGTTTCTCTTAAAACATTGCAGGTCAGTCTGTGACATCTATAACCCAATTCTCTATAACATGTATATACATCCAATACAACTTCCCTTGTTGAGCTGGTTCACATTTACCCAAAAGAATGGAGAAAGTGGCAGATGGGGTGGTAGGAAAGATGTATTCATGTTTTATAGTTCTATCACTAATGCACTGTGTGAACCTGACTAAGTCATTTCCCTTTTGGGGTCTTTTTTTCCCTTATCTATTGGCTTGGGTAGTTATCATGGGCCCTTCCTGTTTTAATATTTCATGATTCCGTTAAAATCAAAATAGTAAAACAAAGAGGCAATAATATGATGCTGAGTGTTCACATGAGTTAATGCAGTATTCTAGACCAGTGATGGCAAACCTTTTAGAGACCAAGTGCCCAAACTGCAACCCTCATGCTGCATGAAAGCCTCCTGCTTTCCCCCAGACAGGGGAAGGAGGAAGCACTTCCACTGGACTGCTGGGCAGAGGGCGGGTGATGTGAGAAATGTCCTCAGGGGCACATGGAGAGGAGGAGGGGAGCAGCCACCTTCAGCATATGTGCTATAAATTCACCAATGTGGTTCTAGAGGAAGAGATTCCTTGGCTCACACAGGTATAGAGAGAAGACAAATATTTTTTCAGGTCTTTTCTGAATAACCAGCCCTTCTTTTCTTTTCTCTTGCATACAACTACTAGAGAAACTTTTTAAAAAATTATTTTCATTAACAAGCATTTATTTTCTCTTCCTACTTAACTGGGAAGACTTTGGAGAAAAGGGGGTTAGAATAAATGATGTATAAGATTGCAACCAGTTTACAACTAATGGAAGGAGTCACCCCAGATATCTTGGTTCAGTGAAGATCCTTATGAAGTTTTTGTTAAAAATTACAGGAGAAATAGAAAATTATTCTGTATTCTGTGAATGATTAAAAGTAATCTCTTTTTTTTTTAAACAGATCATTGGAATTGTGGCAACTGTGTTTACCATTACAGATGCTGCCCTCATTTACAGAAAACTTATGTTTAATCCAAGTGGTGCATACGAGAAGAAGCACAGTCATGACAAAAAGCATCGCTTGCGTCGCTCACATCACTCTCGCCACTCTCACCACTCTCACCACTCCCATCAAAGTTATCATGCTCGTTACCCTCAGGAAACAAATGAAGTTTGATCATTTTGTTTATTCTAAGTTCAAATATATTTCTATAGTCTTTCATGTTTTCTCTAATGTGTGAAATTGGGAAAGGGGGGGAAAAGGAAAATAAGGAAGAATTCCCAGTGTATAAATCCTGGAAACAGTGGGAGACTTCAAAGTGGAAGAACAGGATGAATTCTTAGTTCTGGGATCCCAGTTCCATTCAAATGGCAGGTGTTCTGGCTAATTTCCTCTATAAATCGAGGGAGTTGGATTCAATATCCCCTAAGGTGAAATTCACCTGTTCTGAATCCTGTAATCCTAAAGTTTTCAGTTTCCTTCCAGGCCAGGATATCGGGTTGTCTGAAACTTTCAAAGCAGAACCTAGATTAAGATTTATATCTTTGCCTGTGTGCATGGGAAATCTGAACTTTGGCAACTCGCAGAACATAGTGTTTGTTGGAAGTCACCTAATACAACATTCCTATTTTATGTAGGAAAAAAATAGGCCTGTTCCCCCAACCCTACCTACTGTGAAGAACTGTTTTCTTGCATTAAAAATATCTGCATTTGCAAAAAGGAGTCTTAAAAATTCTTGGGCCTACCTAGCCTTGCTTCTGGGCTACATAGATGTACCTGCACTCTCCTGTGTACGTTGGTGGCAAAGAAGGGTACCCAGAAGACTTCAGATCATGCAAATAGTAATAACAGAAGACAAAGAGGTTTAAAGTTTGCAAATCAGTTTACATGCAGACAAGATCTTGGGACAGGCTAGGAAGGAATAAAGGACTGCTAGAGGACAATGTAGAAGCTCCAGGGCCTGGGGAAGGAAGTCTGAGAGTACAGGCTGATGTCAAGGCAGCAGCCCCAGACTATGGAGTCGGAGCTCAAGCCCACAAAGAATGAGATCCGTGGGCAGCTGGGTAGCTCAGTGGATTGAAAGTCGGGCCTAGAGACCGGAGGTCCTAGGTTCAAATCTGGCTTCAGACACTTCCCAGCCGTGTGATCCTGGGCAAGTCACTTGACCCCCATTGCCCACCCTTACCACTCTTCCACCTATGAACCAATACACAGAAGTTAAGGGTTTATAAAAAATTTTTTAAAAAATGAGATCCGTGAAGAGTAGCAGGAGGAATGGGATGGAAGTCCCTTCTCTCATTGCCTGAAGTTTCCGGAGCTGGTGGGTATTCTGAGAAGGGGCCTGTAACCTCAGTGACTTCTGATGACTTAAGGCTTTGCTGCCAGGGGTACAAAAAGATAAAGGCTGGGATGAACCCATGAAGAGTGACGTGAGATGAACCAGGGGAGCAATATGCAGCAACTACATTTTCATAAAGGAAAATGGCTTTTAAAGACCTAGAAGAGCAATAATCCAGTTTCTGCTTCTTTGGGTGCAGAATGAAAAGCATTTTCAGATAGCACCAATATGTGCTTTTGTTTAGTTTGTGCCCAGGAAGAACTGGGGGCAGGGTGGGGAGCGTGGCACAAGTGAAATAACTTTAGCAAACAAAAGTTTCAGAAAGGGTCAGACAAAGCAAAGTAGAAGTGCTACTTTTTTTTAAACAATCTGCAAATAGAGATTCATGATTTCCTCTAGAAGTCCCTTTTTCTGTTCTTTGTGAATTGAAAGATTTCTGTGTGGTGTTAAGTTCATAAAGTATTTTTTCAAGAATCCACTGACCTGAGGGCAGCTGGGTGGCTCAATGGGTCAAAAGGCAGGTCTAGAGACGGGAGGTCCTAGGTTCAAATCTGACCTCCAACACTTCCTAGTTGTGTGACCCTGGGCAAGTCACTTGACCTCCATTGCCTGCCCTTTGCTGCTCTTCTGGTCTTAGAACCAATACACAGTATTGATTCTAAGGCAGAAAGTAAGAGTTAAAAAAAAAATCCACAGACTTTAAGTAGTATATTCCAATAAAGTCACTTCCCCTCTTCCCAGGGCTTAGTCTGTAAAATAGCACTGAGATCTGCCTGCCCACCTTGTACAAGGCTGGATTGTGTGTGTGTGTGTGCATGGGTAATGAAGTCGTGTAAAGAATTGGAAAATTATAGAAAGAATATGAAAATTGGGGTCTATTCACTTTTCAAAAGGTAACTTTATCCTCAGAAGCTCATAACCCAAGTGAAAAATAGAGTATGTGACAAAAACTTTGTAGCATTTATCTCTGACCCTATTTAATGTTCAGGGCAGCTAGATGCCTCAGCAGATAGACCATCAAACCTGGAGTCAGGATGTTCCAATCTGGCCTCAAACACTGGCTGTGTGACCCTGGAAAAGTCACTTAGCTCTATTTGCCTCAGTTTCCTCACCTGGCTAATGAACTGGAGAAGGAAACAGCAAACCACTCCAGTATCTCTGCCAAGAAAACCCCAAATGGGGGTCAAGAAGAGTCAGACACAATTGAAATGACTGAACCACTCTTCGACATTTCCATCTTTCCCTTTATTATAATCCACCCGTCCTCTCCACTGAGTATTTGATAAAAGTGACCCCTCCCTGTGATAATTCTGGTTCGAGTTCTGTCCACCAGAATTTTCTGAGTTTCTTTGACTACCTGAAACAATGTCATGAGTATTTGCACACTGATGTCCCAAAGCATAATTTGTAATTCCCCAAGAAATAGAAATTAAGCAATATTTTAGATTCTACCTATATAAATTTGCAGATACCATTGTCCATTTTATTAACACATAAGAGTATGCATTATGTAGTTACACACTGTGAAAGGCAAATCGTCATCTAATAACTACTTGTTATTAATAACATTCCTAATTATAATTCCCATTTCTAGATTATTTGAAATTTCATAAAAGCTCGCTTTGAGACAAAGTGCAAGTATTACCTCCATTTTATGTTAGAAAATAGACTCAGAAAATGGAAATAAACTCAGTGATCCCCTAGCACCTCCAAGATCAAATATAAAATCCTCCAGCATTCAAAGTCTGGCTCAACCTGGCTCCCTCCTTTCTTTCTGGTCATTTTATGCTTTATTCTTCCTCACTCCCAACATAAAAGGCAGGTAGGTGGTTCCGTGGATGGAGCTCCTCATCTGGAATCAGACCTCAGTTCTAATCCTGCCTGAGATACTAGATGTGTGACCCTGGCCAAGTCCCTTAACCTCTCTCTCTTTGCCTTAATTCGTGGGAGAAGAAAATGACAAACCATCCCAGCACTTCTGCAAAAAATCAAAGCAAAGCAAAGCAAAGCAAAACAAAACAAAACAATAAAACAGTGGACAGTATGGTCCACAGGGTGCCCATGAGTCAACCTAACTGAATCAACTGAATGGCAACTCGCCAAATCCTGTGATCTTGCCAGTTTTCTTTTCCTCAAACAAGAAACTATCTCCCCACTCAGGGCATTTCCTCAGGTTCTCCCTTCATGCCTAGCACACTCTCTTCCTCATCTTTGCCTCTTAGTTTCTCAGGCTTCCTCCAAGTTCCAGCTAAAATCCCTCCTTCTACAGAAAGTGTTTCCAGATCCCCCTTACTTCTAGCACCTTCCCTGTGCTGATCATTTCCAATTTGTCTCCTCTGTACCTTGCTTGTCCATAGTGATCTGCACGTTGTTGCCTCCCCCATTAGACTGTAAGGTCCTTGACAACAGGGACTGCTTTGATTCCAAGTGCTTAGCATAGTGCCTGCTCTATAAGAGACACAATGTTTACTGATTGACTGTCTTGGTCAGGGTCATCCTTCAATCCTTGTGGCTCCCAGGCCAGTGTTCCACTGAGCCAAAGCCCAGGCAAGCAGCCTTCCAGCGTCCCATTGGAAGACAAGGACGACATAAAAGGCATGGATGGTGGAAGGATGGTTGAGTCCACAAATGGAAGTGTCTGCCTAGATAGGGCGAAGGGCATAGTTGATAAGGGATGCCAAAAAGTCCCTTTTGCAGTTGAGAAGATAAGGTAAGCAGTTAAATGGCTTGCCCAAAGTCACACACAGCTAGTACCTGCAGGCACATTTGAACTCAGCTGCCTTGAAGAGTTCTGGTTTAGAAGATTCTGGTTTAAGAGGTGGAGTCAAATCTCTGAGAGAGAACTGAATGGACAGTATGTGGAAGAGATGTAGTAATCCCTCTCCTCTCTCTCTGTCTCTCTCTGGCTCTCTCCCCTTCCCTGTGTCTCTCTCTCCTTCCCTCTCTCTCCTCTCTGTGTCTGTGTGTGTGTCTTTCTCTCTCTCCCTCCCTCCTTCTCTCTCTGTCTCTGTCTCTGTCTGTCTCTCTCCCCTTCCGTGTCTCTTTCCCCTTTTCTGTCTCTCCCCTTCCCTCTCTCTCCTCTCTCTCTCTCCCCCCTCTCTCTCTATCTCTGTGTCTGTCTCTCTCTGTCTCTCTGCCCTTCCCTGTCTCTCTCCTCTTCCTTTCCCCTCCTCTCTCTCTCTGTCTCTCTCTCTCTCTGTCTCTCTCTCTCCTCT
>NC_058131.1:64493407-64510390 GCF_016433145.1 Gracilinanus agilis | reverse complement strand
CAAATGGTCCAAGATGACGAAGATGAGACTGAGGGAAGAGGGGCGCCTGAAAGTGCAACCCAAGATCACCAGAACCGCTTTCAGCTACCTGTATTCTGTGTCCGGCATTTTGAAAGTCCTCAGGATGGTGAGCGCCCTCTGGGAACCCACGGGTTCCACCCTGGCCCGCCCCGCTCCACCGTGGGCACCGTGGGACTTGGGGAGCGGGAGGAGGGGGGAGAGAGAGGAGAGAGAGAGAGAGAGAGAGAGAGAGAGAGAGAGAGAGAGAGAGAGAGAGAGAGAGAGAGAGAGAGAAAGAAGGCCGGACCAGACTAGGTCCAAGGAGCGGGAGAGCCGGGGAGACAAGGGCCCTTCTTGATCAGTTCTGAGAGTCGGAGCTGGAAGAGTCCGGAGACCGTCTGATCCTGTTTCGTAAATGGAGAGGGAGGGGGCCTGGCTTGAGATTCCATGGCTAGGAAGATGGTGGCTGGGCCTGGGCCAAAAGCTCCGAATTTGGAAATGCTTGGGGGCCATTCTGGTGGAGCTGTCCAGCAGGCAGTTGGAAATTCAGGGCGAGATCTCAAGAAAAAGACGGGGACTGGAGGTGGGCATCATCCCACAGGGACCTGCATAGGACTGGCTGATAACTGAACTAAGGAGGACAAAGGAGAGAATCAAAGTTAGCATTTGCATGGCACCTTCTACTTTTCCCTCTCTCTCTACCTTTTTTTAAGTTTATTTATTTATTTATTTATTTATTTATTTAATTTGATTTTTTTGCCATGGTTACATGATTCATGTTCTTTCCCTCCCCTCCTCTCACCCCACCTCCTGTAACCAAAGAGCAATTCCACTGAGTTTTACATGTAACATTGATCAAGACCTATTTCCATGTTATTAATATTTGTACTGGGGAGTTACTTTTTAATTATGTTTTATTAATTATTTTTATTTATTAATATTTGTCATTAATTGACAATTAATGATCATTAATATTTACACTTAGAGGCTACATCCCCATCGACCCATGTGATGAAGCAGTTGTTTTTTTTGTTGTTTTTTTTTTTATGTGTTTCTGCTCCCATAGTTCCTTCTCTAGGTGTAGATAGCACTCTTTCTCATAAGTCCCTCAGAATTGTCCTGGGTCATTGCATTGCTGCTAGTAGAGAAATCCATTATGTTCGATTGTACCAATGTATATCAGTCTCTGTGTATAATGTTCTCCTGGATCTGCTTCTTTCACTCTGCATCAATTCCTAGAGGTCATTCTATTTCACATGGAATTCCTCCAGTTCATTATTCCTTTGAGCACAATAGTATTCCATCACCAACAAATACCACAATTTGTTCAGCCATTCCCCAATTGAAGGGCATCCCCTCATTTTCCAATTTTTTGTCACCACAAAGAGCACAGCTATAAATATTTTTGTACAAGTCTTTTCCCTTATTATCTCTTTGGGGTATAAACCCAGCAGTGGTATGGCTATCTCTCTACCTTTAATGAAGGAAGAAGTAAAAGAAGCCTATGTCAGGTATTCACAAAGGGGGAAGACAGCATGATGCTTTAGGAAGAGCATGAATTCCAGGCCTGGCTTCTTCATTAACTCACTGGGTTCCCTTGATCAAATCTGGGTCATCTAGAAAATGAAGGATTTGGGCTTGAAGGTCTTTACTCACTATAATTCTGTATCCATGAGTTTGAAGAACACTTGGTCCCTGGTCCACTGGGGTAGTGGAGAGAGGGAACAACTGTGCCAGATATTCTGAAGAGAGAAGCTGTAGGCCTTCATCATCATTTGTACTAGGAGGGGTGGGATCAACCTCCCTTGGTCACCCCCAAAGCAGATACATACTCTAAAGGTGGGGTAGGAAGAGTCAAGGATGACTTTTTGGTTCCATTCCCTCCCATTCCCTCCCTTCCCTTCCCTTCTCTTCTCTTCCCTTCCCTTCCCTTCCCTTCCCAAGAATCAAGAATTTGAGAAGATAGGAATAACTTAAAGGAGAGGCTAGAGGATTCAATTCTGAGCATGTTGAGTTTGAGAAGCCTATGGGGCATAAGTGGACAGGTCCAGCAGGAAGTTGGAAATGCAGGGCTTTCCCTCCTCAGGAGAGGGGTTAGACATGGATATTTGAGAGTATTCTGCATAGAGAGAACAACTACTCACTGGAGCAACTGGGGCAATAAAAGAGCATTTGCTTAAAACCTTATGGTTGGCCAAATGCTGCACATAGTCTCACAACCACCCTGGGAGGTAGGTGCTATTGTTTTCCCTCTTTAACAAATGGGAAGACTGCATCACAGAGAATTTTAAAGTCTTGTCCAGGGCCACAGAGCTAGTCAGTATCTAAACCTGGGTTTGAACTGGGGACTTCTTGATTCCAAGTCAAGCTTCCTTACCCACTGCACCACCTAGCTGCCCATCAAAGAAAGGAGCACAGGAGGACATGACAAATGGGGCAAGGGCAAAATATTGTAGAACACTAGAATGACAGAAGATAAATGTTGTTCTGACCAAGAAAACTGAGGAGTAGGAAGGTAGGAAGAGAACCAGGAAAGGGCAAAGACTTGGAAGCACTTGGTCTCTAATGGAGATAATCAGAACACAGGCCATCTTTTGCCTCTCTTTGTATCCCCAGCTCTTAGCACAGAACTTGGCGCACAGTAGGTGATTCATGTTTATTTACTGCCTGGTCCTCAAATGACAGATGTACACTCTTAACACTAGGCCTTTTCCCGAGTCTTGCCAGCCAGGTAGGACCTGCCAAAACGTACACTCCTCTGGGATTGCCCTCAGAAATCAAGTTCATCGTCACCCCCCAGGGCCAGACAGTAGTGAAGGAGTTTTTAAAATCTGCTTCAGACTGATTTTTTGGGAAATTTTAGTTTTTTCAGATTTTTTTCATGTTTCAGTATATGACTGAGAGAGGACATCGTTATTGTTCAAGTTATTTTTATCATTTGAAATTGTATTTGTTACAATTTTAAAATATCTGAGAAGATTGGTTTTGGTTAAGAATATCAATTTCTTGATTAGGCTAACATTTAACCAATAAATTGGTGATCTATGATCCTCTCAAAAATCAAAGACCAGGAAGTTCCTTCACACAGGTCTACATGTGCATATATTCAGTACCTACTTTGCACATCCCAAGACTTCTCTGATTGGTGAATGGTTATGAGGAGGTGGACCTTAGAGACCTCCATTTCTCCTTCATTACTTTATCACAGGGGAGGTGGGTCTTTGCCTAAATAAGGAAAATGTCAGTCTTAGGGCAAAATTTTTGTTACAAACCTCGTCAATCCCACTTTTCCTAGACAGTAACAGATTTGCTAATATTAAGGCTGTATCCAGCTTAATGCTACAGACCTAACTTGTAAAATGCCAGATTTTTTTTTAATGTTTGAAAATTTAAAAAACTAAAAACAATCAACTGTTATTTTCAAATGGATCAAAGTTTACCTCGGCTGATCAGCCCTGATTTAGTCCTTTCAAAGATTTCTCAAAAGACCAAAGATCTCAGCCCAGTGTGATAGCTTAGGACCTTTGAGTAACCTTTAGCTTAGAGGTAGGTGATCTCAGGCAGACCTTGGAAGACTAAGGGGGAAATTATTTCATATAAGAATATTATTAATAAATAAAACAATTCAATATTAATTTTCCTCAGTGAATGCTGTGTGGTTCTTAAGGAACAAGGAAACCAGAAGAAAACAGATTATTTTAAATTTTTTCTAGGGTTAAAAATGTGAAATCCTCATTTCATGCCACCTTAAAGAGAACCTAAGTTCACTGAGGGAAGTATAGGCTCCTAGCCACAGTATACACATGATCTGTCCACAGGTAACCGTAGATACATATAACCACAGATTCTTTAAGCTGGATCGAGGGTCTCGGAGCATAGACTGTAAAATACTGTAATAGAAAGGGACCTCAGCGAGCATCTCAGGCCACATGGCCTAGTAGAAAGAACTTTGGACCTACCTCAGCCCAAGTCCAGCCTCAGACATGTACAGCTGTGTGACCACTTTATTTCTCCTCTGCCTCAGTTTCCTCATCTGGGCTCAATGACCTTAAGGTCAACTGTTGTTAGAGAGCCCAGGCTCCTTGTTTTGCCATTGAAGAAGCTGGGGGTCCCAGAAGGGACAAGATTTTACCACGAAGTGTCATCATGATCAAATTTGCCCTTAAATTAAATTAAACCCTGGGAGGAAAGCAGTACCAGTGTTATGATTCCTGTTAACGCAGCGAGGTAAAGGGAGGGGCTCAAGCTGGTGAGTTGGGACCCTTTGGTTCAAGCCAAGGTCCTTTAGTCAATACCATGGTCCATCCAATTCCTAGTGGTGTCCAAGCAGCTAACTATGTTTGGAAGTAGTCTTGACTCAGTCGTGCATGTCAGGTTGGGACAAAAAGTTTAAGTGAAATCTCTCTCTTCTCTTGCAGTTATTTGTCTTTGGAGCATCCATCACCTTTATAATCGCATCCGTGCATGAATCCTACATAGCCATCCTGCTACTGGAAAGCTGCATAGTCCTGTCATTCATTATAATATATATGTTAGGTCTCCACCACTTGTTAGTGTTCATATTATGGCCGGCATTTGTAAGTGTCTATTTATCTAGAGTTAAAATATAAGTTCTGTGATTCAGTCAGGCTTTGACCATTAATTGAGCCCTTTTCTCTGGATATCCTAAGAATTTGGAAGGCTTAAGCTGGGAGAAGAGTACGCTATATCTTTTCTACAGCTGGGATACCACCATGCAAACAGTGGTGGAGCTCTTAGGACAGCTGGGGTGGGGGTTGACTCTGAATTGCTGACTTTTCTTCCACCTAGCATATTTTCCATTTCCAGGACTAATAGTTGCTCTCTGTGTGTGTTTTTGTTTTTCTGTCTCTTTCCCTTTCCCTCTCTCTCCTTCTTCTTCTGTCTCCATCTTTCCATGGTTCTGTCTCATTATATCTCTCTTTCTTTGTTTGGCTCTCCAACTCTGACCCTCTCTTGGACTTTGTCTGTTCTCTTTTCTGCCCCTCAAAGCTGCAAAAGTCAGCTGTAGCCTCTAAAGGGATCTCCTCTGGAAACTATTAGCTCATACTTAATGTAACCTTAACTAGAGGAGAGAAAATAACAGGATGTATGTACAGTAAGGTTCTCATCTCCTGTACACATTCAAGTGGGTACCCTTAAACTCATTTAGGACATGGAAGAAATGGGAAAAATCAGGTAGGAGGAAGAGTAATAAAGCTGGAGTGAAGTCTGGGTTCAAATACTGACTCAATTGTTTAATTGATTCTGTGACCACAGGAAAATTGTTTTCCCAAAGGCTTACCTTCTTGATATGTAAGAATGGGAAGAATTATACTTGCCCTGTTTATCTTGCTGGATTTGAACCAATTTAACAAATATTTAGGAAACATGTACAATGAGTAGGGCCTTATACAAAGTGCAATACTTCAATATATCATGCCAAAATCCCACCAATGAGAACCATGATCTCACTGATGAAGGGCTCTCCCTCTGTTGAGTACAAGTTGCAAATCATACAACCATTATCATATGTGATGAGATCCAATTAATTAAAGAAACCTTTATCAAGTGCCTTATGTGTGCCAGGCACTGTGCTAAGTAAGCATTGGAGGTACAAAGAACAGCAAAAAACAGTCCCTTCCCTCAAGGAGCTCTCTGTCTAACAAGAAAGACAACATGCAAACAACTCTGTACAAAGACAAATTAGAAGTACTCTCAGAGAGAAGGCACTAATCACTAAGAACAACTGGGGAAATAATTTTATTAAAGAAAATGACAACAGTAAACAGCATATCAAAATATGTGTGATACAGTCAAGACAATGTTTGGGGGAAATTGTATATCTCTAAACCCATTCATCAAAGAGAGAGAGAAAAGATTGATGAATTGAGCATACCACTAAAAATACCCAGACCACCAAGAAATTAAGAAGGCTTCACCAAAACAAAATCAATGCACCTAAAAATAGAAGGAAAACCGGAAACTGGAGGAAAAAAATCTTTGCATTAAGTTTCCCTGATAAAGGTTTTGGTTTTAAGACTCATTGAGAACTGTCAAATTTATAAGAATAAGAGCCATTTCTTCTATTGACAAATGGTCAAAGGACATGAATAGCTAGTTTTCAGAGGAAGAAATACAAGGTGTCAATAACCATGTGAAAAATGCTCTATATTACTAATAATTAGAAAGAAGAAAATTATATCCATCAAATTGACTAAAATGACAAAAAAAGACAATGGCAAATACTGGAAGGGCTGTCAGAAGGCAGGTATATTGATGTACTCATTGGTGGAGCTATGAACTAGTCCAACCATTCTGGAAAGCAATTTGGAACTATGCCCTAAAATCTATTAAATTATGTATATCCTTTGACCCAGTGAAATTCCTACTAGGTTATGGCTCAATGAGATAAAAGAAAGTGGGAAAAGACTTATATATACATATAATAGCTCTTTTTGTGTCAGCAGAGAATCAGAAACAGAGAATGTTTGTCAATTGGAAAATGGCTGAAAAAGTTACAAGTATATGACTGTAATGGAATACTATTGTGCTATTGTGTAAAAAATTATGAAGAGGAGAGTTTTAGAAAAATCTGGGAAAACTTGTATGATCTAATACAAAGTGAAATGAACACAACCAGGAGAACAATCTACATACTAATATCAATATTGTAAAAATCATCAACTTTGAAAGACTTTGCAACTCTGATCATCACAATGACCACCACAATTCCAAAAGACTCATGATGAAACAACCTATCCCCTTATAGATCATTTATAGATTCAGAGTAGATTGAAACATATATTCTTCCTTTTTTCCCCCTTCCTTCATTGCTTCCTTTTTTTCTTTTTTGGACATGGCTAATGTGGGGTTTTGCATGACCATATGTATTTGTAATATATTTTGGTTTTCTTGCCTTCTCAATGTATGTGAGAGGGAAAAGTATAAGAAGAGTATGCAGAACTGAAAATAAAATTGAATTTTTTAAAAGTAAATTTAGGGGGGGAAAGAGGTATTAGGAAAAGCTTCCTCTAAAAGGTGGGATTTTAGTTGAGACTTGAAGGAAACCAGGGAAGTCAAGAGGAGAATATGAGGAGGGAGGACATTCCAGTTGTGAGAACAGCCAGAGAAAACTTCCAGTCAGAAGATGGATTGTCTTATACAAGGAACAAAAAGGAGACCAGTGTCACTGCTCTACAGAGCAGGTAGAGGGAGTAAGATAAAAAAAGACTGGAAAGGATATAAAGGGGTCAAATTATGAAAAGCTTTAGCAGTCAAAGGAAGATTTTATATCTGATTCTGGAGGTAATAGGAAGCCACTTGAATTGCCTGAATAGGGGAAGGAGAGTTTATGAAGGATGGGTGACATGGTCAGACCTTTAGAAAGAAACTTTGATAAAAGAGTGGAGGATAGATGGACTAGAGTGGGGACAGACTTAAAGCAGGGACACTAATCAGTAGGGGAATAGTCCAAGAGTGAAGGGAGGAAATAAGAATTATTTAGTGCCTACTATGTTCTAGGCACTGTACTAAGGGCTTTATTAATACTATTTCATTGGATCCTCACAGCAACTCTGTGAGGTAAATGCTACTTTATCTCCATTTTACAGATGAGAAAACTGAGGCTGATAGAGATTAAGTGACTTATCCAGGGTCATATAGCTAGGAAATATATGAGACTGGATTTGAACACAAGTCTTTCTAACTCTAGGCCCAGTACTCTATCTAATGCATCACCTAGCTGCCTCACTGTAGGGGTAGTAAGTTGTGTAAGTGAAAAGAAGGATGTCCAAGATGGTATGACGATAATTTTAAGAAGCCTTGACTGTTGATGAAATATTAAAGAGGGAAAGGAAAGAATCAAGGTAACTACTTAGAGAAAATTGCAGATTAAGGGCAGCCACCCAGCTAAACTCTCCTTACAGCCCCCCTCAAAAGAACTATAATATCTCATCAAATTTTTGGAGTGGCAGAGCCAACAAAAAGAGGAGGGGTTGAGAATTTTTTTGGCCTAAGAAAATTTAAGAGGTTGGCAAGAGAAGTCTGTGACATCAAAGTGGAGACTTGTCTGCAGCCAACACATACTCCAGCAGTAACAACTTTGGGAGTTTTCAGGCCAGAGACTTGTAAAGAAGTCAGATAACTGGTCAAAGATTACAAGGGACCCTTTTCTGGCACTGGGTACAACTAGCACTGATTAACAAACTCTATTGGTCATATACAGTTATGGGTCATAGTTCCAAAGAGGACAGGAACATTAGTCTTCTATCACAAGGGAGCAAAGGCCCTGATACTGTACCAAAGCAAAGAGAAACATTGGTGTTTGTGGTTGTAGGGAACCAAGGATCCTTCCTGGATAAAGACCAGCAAGTAGGCCAGAAGAGCAGTGACCAGGATCACACCGCCTTGAAAGCACCAAAAACTTGGAGACCTCCCCCAGAACTAGCTATAAAAAGAGAAGAACACAAAAGTCTGAGGCTTTGAATAATTTCTCCTCACCCCCAGGTCAGCAGAGTTCACCTTTAACATAAAGTTTTTAAAAAATAGTCCGGAAAAATAAGCAAACGACAACAAAAAAAGAATTTGACCATGAAAAGCTACTACAATGGTAGGGAAGACCAAGACATAAACTCAAAAAAAGATAGCAATGTGAAAACAGCTACAAACAAAACTTAAAGAATAACGCTAATTGGAACCAAACCCAACAAGCATTCCTGGAAGAGTTAAAGAGATAAAAGTAGTAGAGGAAAAATTGAGAAAATAAATGAGAATGATGCAAGAAAATTAGGAAAAGAGAATTAACAACTTGGTAAAAGAGGCACAAAAATATACTAAAGAAAATACCTCAAAAATAGAATTGGCCAAATGGTAAAAGAGGAACAGAAATCCACTGAAGAGAAGAATTTTCTAAAAGAACAAAATTGGCTGAATCAAAATGGAGGTACAAATATTCACTAAAGAAAAGGAAGTACAAAATCTCGTTAAACAAAATAATTTATTAAAAATTAGAATTGAGCAAGTAGAAACTAATGACTCTATTACAATAAAACAAAGTCAGAAGAATGAAAATATAGATGGAAATGTGAAATTTCCCATTGGAAAAATGGCTGGCCTGAAAACAGATCAAAGAATGATAATTTAAGAATTACTAGATTCTTTGAAAATCATGATCAAAGAAAAAACATAGATACCATATTTCAAGAAATTATCAAGGAAAACTGCTCTGATATCCTAGAACCAGAGGTTAAAATAGAAATAGTACACCAGTCACCTCTTGAGATACCAAAATGAATATTCAGAGGAACATTATAGTCAAATTGCAGAGTTCTCAAGTCAAAGAGAAAATACTCCAAGCAGTCAGAATGAAACATTTCAAGCATCATAAATCTATCATCAGGATCACATAAGATTTAATAGCTTCCACATTAAAGGAAGAGAAGACTTGGAATGTGATATTTTGGAAGGCAAAAGAATCAGAATTATAATCAAGAATAAACTTCCCAGCAAAACTGAGTATAATCATTCAAGGGAAAAAATCGATAGCTAACAAAAAGATCTTTCAAGCATTCCTGATGAAAAGACCAGAGATTAATAGAAAATCTGACATTCAAACAGAAGAAGCAAGAGAAATGTAAAGCAGTAAATATGAAAGAGTAAATAATAAGAACCTCAAAGTTAAACTGTTTACATTTCTCTATGAAAAGATGATACAAGTAACTCCTAAGAACTTTACCATTAGTAGGGATTTAAAAAGAGTTTACTTAGAGGGGATGAGTATAAATTTAGAGGGGATGAGTATAAATTAAGTGATCGCTAAAAAAAAATAAAGGGTTGAGAAAGAGGGAGGCACTGAAAGAAAGGGGAAGGGAGAGGTAGAAGGGGAAATTTTTCTCATATAAAATGAGCAAGAAAGAATTCTTACAATGGAGGGGAAAAGAGGGGGTGGCAATATTTGAACCTCATTCTCATCAGAATTGGTCTAAGAATGCACACACACACACACACACACACACACACACACACTTAATTTCCCAATGAGGATAAAGTGGAGGGGAGATGATAAAAGGGAGGACAGATTAAAGGAAGCAGAGATTAGAAGCAGAGTGAACTTTTCAGGAGAGACAGAAAAAAAAAGAGAAAGAAGTGCAAGAAAATGGGATGGAGGGAAATATATGGTCATTAAAATGGTGAATGTGAATAGGATGAATTCACCTTCAAACAGAAGCAGATAGTAGAATGGATTAGAAAACAGAATCCAATAAAATGTTGTTTACAAGAGACACCCTTGAAACATATACAAAGTCAAAATAAAGGGCTGAACTACTTCAGAATCTAATATTCTTCAGCTAAACTTAAAAAAAAAAGACAGGGGTAGCAATCATTTCAGATAAAGCAAAAGCAAAATAGACAATAAAAAGATAATCAGGGAAACTACATTTTGATAAAAGGTACAATGAAGAAATATCAAAATTTTTGCAAGTTTCTGAGATAAAGGCCTCATTTCTCAAATATGTAGGGAACTAAATCAAATTTGTAAAAAGAGTTATTTCCCAATTGATAAATGTTCAAAGGATATAAACAAGCACTTTTCAGAAAAATCAAAGCCATCTATACTCATGCGAAAAAATGCTCTAAATCACTATTTATTTGAGAAATGCATATCAAAACAACTCTGAGATACAAATCAGAAATGACAAATGCTGGAGAGGATGAGAGAAAAATAGGTACCCTACTGAAGTAGTAGAATAATGAACAGACCCAACCATTCTGGAGAACAATTTGGAACTGTGCCCAAAGGGCTATAAAATTGTGCATATGCTTTGACTCAGCAATACCACTACTAGGTCTGTATCCCAAAGAGACTAAAGAAAAGGGGAAAGGACCTATACATACAAAACTATAACAGCATTTTTTGTGGTAGCAAAGAATTGGAAATTGAGGTGGTGCTCATCAATTGAATGATTGACATAAAAGCTATGGCACATGATTGTGATGGAATATTATTATGCTATAAGAAATGATGCAAGGGAAAAAACGATTCAAAGGAAGTGAGAAGAACCAGGAGATCATTGTGTATAGTAATATCAATGTTGTAACGATGACCATCTGTGAGAGACTTCGCTACCCTGATCAATAAATACAATGATGCAAAACAATCCAGAAGATCCATGATGAAAAAAATGCTATCTACCTCCAGAGAGAGAACTGATGAACTCTGAATGCAAATTGAAATATGATTTTTTTTGTCTTTTTTTTTGAGGAATGGCTAAAATGGAAATATATCCTGCATCATTCCACATGTATAACTGATATACTGCTTGCCTCCCCAATAGGTAGAAGAAAGAGAATTTGGAATTCAAAATGTTAAAAGAATGACAAAAAAATAAAATTTAAAAATATATCAAAGTGACTATATATAAATTTAAAAATATAACAAAAATGTCAGGTGATGAACCTGGGTAGCTGAAAGACTAGTAGCAGCCAGGTAATAGATCACAGTATCATTTACAAGATTCTATTGTCTCCTCTTAATTACAGGATATTTTGAACTGTATACTTACTGCAGGTTTCCTTATAGTTGTTGGCTTCCTGGTGTTGTGGGAAGAGGGAACAGACAAGTATGTTTTAAGTGGTGCGGTAAGTAGAGGTCTTCTGACTTTCTCCATATTAGATCAGAATTCAAGTCATTTTGAGAAAGAAAACTAATTCCAATTTTCTATCATGAATAAAATTCCTTATAGCTCACTCAGAATAAGCTAAGTTCTGAAAAGCTGCCTTGTATGATTGATAGAGATGAAGCTTCCATCAATCAATAGTGCAACAGTATTTATGAAGCCCCATAGGATGAAGGTACCAAAAAAAAAAAAAAAAAAACAATTCCTATTCACAAGGAACCTGAGTTCTAATAGGAAAGACAAGTATGTGTACAACTGAATAGCAATGTAAGGTAAATAATACAAATACATCCAAAATTGTTCAATCCAAAGTAGTTTGGCAGGGAGGACCCTAGCAGTCAGTGGGATCAGAAAAGTCTTCATGCAGAAGATGGGGCTTAAGCTAAGTCTTAAAGGAAGAGAGTTCTCAGTTCCATGAAGTTTGGCTAAGGAAGGGGAGTGCATGTGGGATGGGCACCAAGATACGGGATGGAATATTGTATAAGGAACAGAGAGGGCTAGTGTGGCTAAGTCAACAAATGCAGGACAGTCAGAGCCATACAGTAAAGCTGGAAAGGCAGGTTGGGGTCAGGTGGTGAAGGATTATGAAAGCTAAACAGTTATTTCTGCTTTATCCTAGTGGCAATCAGAAACCAATAGAGTTGACGGTATAATTAGATCTGCCCTGAAAGAAAATTATCTTGGCAGCTGTGTGGAGGATGAACTAGAGTGGTGAGAGATTTGAGGCAGGCAAATCAATTAAGAAGGTGTTGTAAGGAAATGAGGGCCTGAACGAAGATGGTGGCTACATGAGTGGAGAGAAGAGATCAGATGCAAGAAAAATCATAAATGGAACATTTGGAAACTAATTGAATATTTGAGGCAGACAGTGAGGAATTGAGGTTAACGTCAAAGTTATGAACCTAGGAAGCTGGGAGGAGGATGATGTTGAGTTCAAATTTGACCTCAGAACACTTACTAGTTGTTTGACTTCACCTCTTTCTGCCTCAGTTTCCCCATTTTAATAAAATATTGCAACCATTTCCCATTACCTAGATGCCTTCTAGCGCTATCTTCTCCTTCATTCCTGTCTCAAATAATGAGATGACCTTTCTCTTTTCCTAGGCAAACCCCTCTACCTGCACAAGCAATCCTATTCTATTCCATTTCCTCTATCAGATTGAACTTTCGATCATCCCTCTTTTCTCACTTGTCTTTAATCTCTGTCTTCTGGTTGCTTCCCTATTGCCAACACACAAATTGCCACCTCTATCCTCAAAAAAACTTTCACTCGATCCATCCATCCCTGTTAGCCAGCATCCTGAATCCTTTATTAAAACATAAGACAAAGTTCTCAACTGAGAGGGCTGGGGGGTCATAAGGAGGAATGAAAAGGTTTGGAAAAGTCACTGTGGTGAGTGAGATAGATGGTGCATCAGTTAAGGAAGCTGTGTAAAAGGATTGCCTTGCCACAAAAATGGCCCATTTTCTCCTATGTTTTCAGTATTTTGACACTGCTTTAATATTTCTTATTGTCTCATGGAATCATTAGCTTCTATTTGGTCCATTCTGATTTTCAGGAAGTTTGTTGCTTGAGAAAGGTTTTGTATCTTTGTATCAAACTGTCAATTCCCTTCACAAGTCTTTCTTCCAGATTTCTCATTTATTTTCCAATTTTTTCCTCAAGCACTCTCATTTCATTTACAAAGTATTTCTTAACTCTTTTTTTTTTTAAACTTTTGCTTCATTTCAGGAACTCTAGATGAATTTTTGCCCATGCTCTGTTTTTCTCTGAGGTTTTTCATGCCTGTATTGGAGTCATTCTCTTCTTTTGGACTTGTTTCTTGAATATCTCTGCTGCCACAATAAATAGTGCATTTCATTGTCATTCTTGTTTATTCTTCCAACCTGACTTCAAACTTGATGTTAGGGTTAGGCACTGCCTCAGTTCCATTGTGAAGGTCTGGGCTAGCCCTTTTTTGCTGCTTTGGATGTTGAACATTGTGTTCTTCCAGGATCTCAGTGACAGGCTGGGGACTTGCAAGCTCTCTACTCCCAAAAGTGTTGTATCTAGAACAGTCTAATTGCTGCCCCTCTGGTTTTAACTCTACAAGTTCCTGGTCTGGCTTTAGATCTGAGGAAGAGTAGACTTCAGGTAGACTTAGACTGAATTAGCCAGCTGGAAATCTTTGTTGGTTCAGAGTGGCTGAATTGTTCACTCCCCTTTAGCCTGGGATTCCTGTCCCCTGTAGGCTCAGTTTGATACTGGAAATGTGCCTGTGTCTGAGCCATCTCACTACCAACTTGTAAATTTTTTTCTTCCTTGTGCAGTAAGCCTATGGGTTTCAAGAGCTGCATGGGGTGTCATTGTATGACTTGAAGGGAGACAAAATAAACATCACTAGCTTCTCCTCCCCAACCCTTCTCCAAGGGAGACTTTAATTCCTGCCAGGAGGAGAAACAGGAAGTTGGGACAAGAGGTGGGTCGCTCTGCTTTCCTCAGAGAGGAGTATCAATCTAGAATTATGTCCATTTGCTCTTTGAATAGTGTTGATCTAAGGGATATGATTTTCATATTAAATCTGCTTCTGATTACTATTTCATTAGCAGGCAGAAGCAGGACTTCAATCTTTATACCTGATCTTGACCCTTTTTGCCCAAATACCAGCGCCACAATGAACACATATAGCAACGATCAATGAAATTCCTTTATCCAATTTGATAGCAAAACAGAAATCAAAGAAAACATACATTGGAGAATACATACCAGAAAATACAAAGTGAAGGAGCTCTCACTGGGAGTGAGGTAACTCAGCTCAGCCAAGAGAGTCCTAGATTTCACCAAAAGAGAAGTTCTCTGAAGTCTCTAACAAGCTGGAGAAGGACATGATGGTGACTGCCAGCTCCTCTCATCTTGGCTTCTTCCCAGAGTCTTTTCCTTCATCAACTTGAAGTGAAGTGGTCTCTTCTACCTTCTTTCTCTCAAAGCTGGAAGCAAGAGGTGCCTGAAGGAACCACAGAGCCCAAAGAGACTCAAAGAACTCCAAGTGACTCTTAAGCATGAACAGGAATAAAGGCCTTCTCTCCCAATCTCATCAACTCTGCATGGCCCTCATGCAGGTGCAGGACATTCACTTCTACCAATGAGGAGAGATCCCCATGCAAATTGGCTTTGGACTGAATATCCCAGGGCCTCCCTGACCCTAAAACCACCACTCTGCTCAGGTCCCCTTCTCATTCTGCCATAGATCTGTGATCCAATATTGGGTAATGTATGGCAAAGCCGCTAGTTTGTACTTGTCCCAATTGCAGAGTCCCAGTATAGCTCTAGGACTCCTCTTGCCCTGGTACACGTTTATCCCTAGGTGGTGGAGTGTTTGCCAGTACTGTGCTCCTGTACTGACCCAGTTCCCAGTGTCTTCGGACCTCCCTGACCTTGTCTCTATGCTGAAGTGGACTAGACAAATGACTCACAGTGACTTTTTTCTGGATTTCCCCCTTAGGATTCAGTCTGGTGCCTTCTCTAGATCTGGAGGAGTTTTGGAGTCTGGAGCAGTTTTGTGGATATACTGCTCCCTACCATTCTGTCATCTTGGCTCTGCTTCCATTAGTGAGGGTCCATTTTAAGGGAATGATTAAAATCTAGTAAGGGTTTTTTAACAGATGGGAGAGACTTCAAGGTGTCTGAAAATAGTAGGGAAGCAAATCAGGAGATGAGGCAAAGTTATATTTTAGAGAGAAGATTTCATTAAGGATACAATTTGCTGGAGAAGACAGAAAGGGATGGGATTGAGGACATGTGTAGGTATCTTGCCCCAGGAACAGACTTTTAGTCTGTTTTCCAAAAACCAACCTAGCTAAGTATGTTGAGGTTCACTAAACAGGGATGACCACTTGATAGATAAATCAGGAGTAGACTACCATGATACCCCAGAAAAGGGAGTAGAGGGTGCTAAGAATCACATCATTTTTAGACCATTTATAAACCTTATTTGACTTCTGGTAGTCTAATTGTGAGAGCTTTGTCCAATGATCATGAATAGACATTCCACTGAAGAAGCTCAATCATGTCTACCTTGACTTGCTATAAATTAAACAAGTAGAAAGAAGGAATTTGGAGAAAGAATGAAGTATTGTATGCTTCCTACACTGCAAGACACTGTGCTAAGCACTGAGAATATAGATAAAAAAAATAAAAATTGTCCATGCTGTCAAAGAGGATATAATCATCCCATAAAGGTGAGAATAGTAGAGGTCAGAAACTCTCTGTTAAGGAGTACCAAGGTAACTATTACCCAGTTAACATTAAAGAGGCCCGTTACATGCAAAACATAACAGAAAACTTCCCGGAACCAGTCAAAATGGATGACTGCTACCCACTTAACTGGGGATCCATAGAAACACTTAGAAAAGATAACCAGAAAGGACAGAGAAAGCAATGCCAATGATTATCAAGTCACCTTCTCTGATTTCTGTTTGCTATTAGCTTGAATAAATGGGTTTATTTGTTATTTGCTATGTGTGATGGTTTTTATGGAAGTGCAATTTAGTAGAAAGGAAGTTTTGCCTTTGGATCTATTGCTTGGAGCCCTTTTCCCCCTGCTCAAGAGATAGGATGTAACTTGGACCTCAAGATGATTTCCCCTAGACTAATAATATTTGAGGAGTGGGTAGATATAATTCTAGCCCAGTACCCCCCTCTCTGAGGAAAGCATGTTGGCCATCCTCTTCAGGCCAATCTCCTGCTCCCCTCCTAGCAAGATTCATGTCTCCCTTGGATAAAGATAAGTGAAGGAAATTCTAGAGATATCTACTCTTGCCTCTTTGGGAGCTACATTTAAAGAAATTCATGTTGACACAAATGAACCTCATGAGCATACACATACTCTACACAAAGAAAGTAAAAAAACATGGTACCTGCCCTGAAGGAATTGTTTTATGAAAGAGATAACATGGAAACAGCTATGTATACACATAGTATAAATGAAAGGTAATCTCAGAGGAAATGCTCTATCAGTGGGGGAGACCAAGAATATCCTCCATCAGTGAATAAGCACTTAAGAAACGCCTACCCTATGTCAGGAACTGTGCTAGGAGCTAGGGATACAAGTACAAAGAATGAAACAATGAGGACTGGCAATGAGCTGACATTCCTATGTGAAGTAGGGTTTGAGCTGAATTTTTAAGGGATCCAAGGAAGCCAGGAGGCAGAGATGAGGTAGCAGCAGGAAGAGAGATTCTCTGGTTCCTGTTGAAGCAGTTAGAAATTGGGTAGGTCTGTTGCTGCTTTCCTTCAGAAGAAAGAAAGAAAGAAAAGAAAAGAAAAGAA